>NC_135421.1:5936941-6131941 GCF_051991245.1 Festucalex cinctus | reverse complement strand
AAGTGATAGCAATAGCAGTGCAAAAGATTTTCGTCATTTGACCTTGAACCCTTTAACACTACTTTCTATAAAAAGTTACGATCACAGTCAACTGCTGACTTTTTTTTTTTTTTTAATTTCCCCAATTTGGAATACTCTGAAGGTCAGATCATTTCCTTTATTTTTACTTATTCATAAAATAACACAAATAATTTGAGACACAGGTCCTCCTCTTGACACAAAGCTTGTGTATAATCAGTTTTGAGAAGTGTCTGTTAACTGGACATTTCCTGTTATATGAGCAATGAAGCATCTCAGGAGGTAGATCCCTGAAAACTTGAGGGAACTGCAGGGGGGGAAAAAAGAAAAGATGAAAGAGATCAGCCACTCAAAATTCATAAAATCACGATTACCCACATCATCAATATTTTCTGTTCTATATTTATCGCTTACTATCTATTTTAACAACTTATGCAGGCTTTGTTTATTGATAGCCTCATAATTAATTTTGTCATTGCGTGTTTTGAGTGCAGCTTTCTCTTGACATCATAACTTTTTGACACAGCCTTTTGAAAATAGGACAAAGACTGAGAAACGTCTCTCGCAAATGTTTTTTTTTTTTCACCTATTGGCTGAGATCGGCCAAACGGATGTCTTTTTTTTTTTTTTTTAGGAATAAATGGGCGCAGGTTATGCAAATTAGAGCGCCGTAGGTATGCACATTCATTCTCTTTAGAATGAATTCTGATCAACATATTATGCACATTGGTGAGAACAAAATGGGCTGGTACGCATATGTTGTAGGGCTGTCACTAACGACTTTTAAAAAAAAATATTTTTAACGACTAATCGACTTATTATGGTTATTATTATTATTAGGCTATTATTATTATTATTATTATTATTATTTTTAAGATTTGAGGCCATAAATGTTGAACATGTGTTGAATTGAGTGGATAATCTGGATATAAAAACCATTGTTCCTTATATTTACTGTACAATAATAGTCTTTAATTTAGTCTGACTGCGGCGCGCCCGCACGCAGCCACGCACGCACGCACGCCTTCTTCATGCCTTTCCCCGGGTTTTCACCGGATGCGGTTGCGGTGCGGTTGCGGTGCAGTGCGTCTTGACTGCGTGCCCCGGACGGGTCAATTTTTTTGTCAATCCACACCGGCTCCGCACAGCTGCGGTCCGGCAGATCCGTCGCCGCCCACTTCCCAACGTGTCTCGCGGGACCGCGCGCGCGCGATCATGTGGCATTTCACAACGACAAACATACAGAAAGTCTGTGCTCAACAGAGAAGCAGAAAGAGAGGTGGACTTCTTTTGATTTAACCTTTTCTTCTTCTTCTGCTATGAGATTCCATGCAGAATCCTTTTTTTGGTTGTCCTTATAAAAAGGATGTGCCGTGTCATGTATTATTTTGTGGTTTTCCACCTCCAATATAAACCTCTCCTCGTCCATGTTCGCTGGTGTCTAAACCGTGAATGAGCACATGGCCCGGCGACGCCCACGTCACGTTTTGCTGAAAAGCTTGCGAAATAGGAGCTGGCGAGTGTTTTATTCTGAAAGGTAACCGGAAATTTATTTTGAAACTGCGTCGGTCTTCCTGTCCCGCTCGATGTGTTTTGTGCTAGCTTGCCATTTGCCGGAGGCCTACCGCTGCGGCGTCCGGCAAAAATAGAAAATAGGTCTATCCTTGCGGAAGGCCTGCGGCACGCCGCAGCTGAGACGCAGTCGACACGCAACGCACCCGCAAGCGGTGTAAACTGCACCATTCGAATGAATGGAATCTAATTGCTTGCGTCGCCGGACCGCACCGCAACCTCACCGCAACCGCACCGCAACCGCATCCGGTGAAAACCCGGGGCTTCCCTTCATTTCAGTGTTGTATGGTCATTAAAACACAGGCGATGGTGGTTGTTTGTTTGTTTGTTTGTTTGTTTGTTGTTTGCCGTGACCAGCAACTGATCACCGGTGTTATTTTGTTACGCCGATGGGAATTTTTATTTTTATTTTTTTGCCACGCCGAGGGGATTTTTTTATTTATTTTTTTTACGCCGAGGGGAATAAGCTCTTCTTTCGCGACCAAGATGACGTGGCTTTGCGATTCAAGCCGTGTTTGTGAGGGGGGTTATTCTGTCACGGACCGGTGAGTGGAAAAATGGAAAAATTCTGCCTACGTTGCCGTGAAATTCTAAGCTAACTCCCAGTGAAATGTGTTTGACTCGACAAAACGGCCATCACGACGCCGCAGCGAACTGGTCGTGCACATTTGTGTTATTCATATACGCTTGTGAATGTCTATAAGCAATCGTGGTATTCACGGCAGGCCAAGAATTTTCGTTCCGAGTGTTCACGGCAAAATAATTTGCCGGTCGCAGCAAAATAAATAACTTCACTAATACAAAGTGACAGTCACACAATTAAGCAGCTGCCAAGCGCTACACGAGGGAGCGAACTAAATGACAATATTACAAGCATTTCTGTAACATTATTGTCGTGTTTACCTTTGTCTATCCGTGACGCGCTGAATCATGTTATTGCTCCGGTATCCATGAACCGTGGCGTCGATTTGGCCGTCCCATTCACTCGGCAGTCATGCCGCTGTACTGATCTATGAGCGTTTAAAAGTCCTGGTGTATCTTTGCAGCTTTTACAGACTTTTTGAGGGTCGCGTGAGCATTTTAGCTGTTCACCTCACCAACCAAGCTTGGCAGTAGTAACGTGCATGGTGGCTTGGTGACTCCGATTCAAAGTCGTGCTCTCTTCCTCTCCCAAATGTTTAGAAGAGCCTGTACCTCTGTCCTCTTATCCATTCGCTTTTCCTCCATTTTAAAATAGTGCAACCAATGAGGACATAATTTTAACTAATAAATTTTGTAAATACTGTACGAGTGTACATGTACACTTGCAGTAAAAGAACTGTATGCGCAGTTAGGCTAATGGCGGCTGTGCAACACACCTCAAAATTCAAACAACCAATCAGACCAAACAAGCAGGAGTCATTTAATAAATAAATAAATAAATAAATAAATAAATAAATAAATAAATATTACTCTGTCCGCCTTCTTCTCACTGAAGTTCGCAACACACTCTGCGCGGCGGCATAAAAGGTCCGTGTGAAACATGGACGGCGACGGCGCAAACATGGTTCCGGGCGGAGCTCGACTTAAAATTTTCCTGTCGACCTATTTTTAAAGTTGACTTGGTCGACTTTTTTCCCCAGCCCTAATATGTTGTAAATCCGACGGTGATTCTGAGTACAAACATTCCTATGCATTTGTTAGTGAATGACGCCCAATGAGAAGAGGATACAAAAAACTTGGTACATTATGTTCTACTATATTATGTTTTTGTTTAGGTTTCATTTATGCTCCACCAGGGCCCAGTTGAGTACAAAGAGCCCTGACTTTTTTTTTTTTTTTCCCCCAGACACCGCTAGCTTGCATCTTCCCTTCAGTGTGGAGTGTTTGGGGCGACCCCGCCACAGTTTCTTGGGGGAGGGAAGGGGTGGAGTGGTGGAGGGTGACGTCATTCTCGCTCTTGCGGACATTTAGTGTTAGCGTATTACAAGATGGGGATGAAAACTGGAAAAAAACAAAACTAAACAAGATGTCGGCTTCAGGCACAGCCCGAACTTAAGCTCACACTCAGAGAAACTGGAAAAAAAAAAAAAAAAAAAAAAAAAAGTGACAAACTTTTTGGAATGTGCTTAAGTATGCCGTGTTCCCTTGTTTATCGCCGGTGTTACATTCCAAAATATACCCGCAGTATGATTTTTATTTTATTATAAATGCTTTTTCATTTATCATATATGTTCTTTTTTTATTTGAAAATGTACCTGTGTACATTCATTTTTTTCCATTAAAAGTATATTGTTGTTTTTTTAATTTACTTATTACTGTATACAGCACAGTATGTATATTTTTTTCATTTATTATATGTTTTTTCGTTTTGGTATGATTTTTAGTTTATTATGAATGCTTTTTCCATTCATATATTTTTTTTACAGTCATTTTTTTCCAATTAAAAGTACCATATTTTCCGCACCATACGGCGCAACACACTATAAGGCGCACCTTCAATGAATTACATATTTTAAAACTTTTCCCATATATAAGGTACTACAGTAGAGGCTGGGGTTACGTTATGCATCCATTAAATGGCGATGCGCTAAAGGGAATGTCAACAAAACAGTCAGATAGGTCAGTCAAACTTTATTAAAATAATTAATTAAGTCAAACCAGCTTTCTCAACTCCATTCACTCCCAAAATGAATAAACAGCTGTTTTATTATTTTCTCTGAGGTAAAGTATTAGTATTAGCTAGCGATCCAAGATGGCGGGATCTTCTGCGCATGCGCGTCACCGATCGTGCAGGGTCACCGATAGCGTTTTTACAGCGAGACCTGTTGCGGCTCAATATTGATCCATATATAAGGCGCACCGGATTATAAGGCGCACCGGATTATAAGGCGCATGGTCAGCTTTTGAAAAAAATTGAAGGCTTTTAGGTGCGCCTTATAGTGCGGAAAATACGGTATGTTTTTTTGGTTTTTAACTCATTCACTCCCGGTGACAAGTATACTTGTCAATTATAATTTTTCAGAGTGGGGATAGATGGGGAGAATCTGATTATGCTCCACTGTAAATGTCAAACTTGGAAAGAACTTTACTGATGCCAAACCACCGGTAGATGACATCATTGCCCCATTTTATACGAAATAAACACAGTTTCAGAGTCCATGGGAGAAATGGCTGTATTTTGGCAAACCTACATTTTTCTACTGTCAATTATAAAAGAACGGGACGGGGCAGAAAGTATTCTATTCTATTCTATTCTATTCTATTCTATTCTATTCTATTCTATTCTATTCTATTCTGTCATTTGGTAGATTCGGCTTATATATAATTATTGAACGTAATATCGCGTGGGTATTGAAAATTTTGAAATTTTCTAAAATGGCTGGTAGTGAAGTTAATTTACTCTGCGGGTGCTCGTATGCACCCCGTTAAAAAGAAAAAAAGAAAAAAAAAAGAAAGAAAGAAAAAAAAGGCACGTTGTAAAACAAACAAAAAAAGCCCACACTGTGCAAAAATCTGATAAACAGCGAGGCCGCAAAAGATGAACCCACGATAAACAAGGGAAAACATATTGTTTTTGTTTGAGCAAGAAATAATTTACTAATTTTAATGGACTTTATTCATGTTGTAATATATTCTTTCAAGATTAAGAAACACATCTTTATTGATTAAAAAAAAAAATAGTTGTCCTGGCTAGGACAGCTCACTTTATATTTGAGGATGATCAAGGAGCATGATTAGCAGGGGTGTACAATCCTGGTCCTCGAGTCCTGTATGCTTTTGGCGTTTTCCTCCAATAACACACATAAATCAGATGATCAGCTCATCAGCAAGCTCTGCATTAGCCTGATAACGACCCTGATCATTTGATTTGGGTGCATTAAAGGAGGGAAACCCCAAAAATATGCACCACTGGCCCTTGAAAACCAGGATTGCCCACCCATGCTCTACAGGGTACATTTTAACTGATAACCATGGCCAATATTTGTAGAAATTCTGAGTAAAAGGGCACAATGTGTAATACTGAAGACCATCTCTGTTGTGGAGAACAGTAACAGCTTTATTCCAATTATCTTGGGTTGTCTGTCTTCACGTTTATTTCCAAAGCACAGCAAGACAACAACAACATTTGTTGTTAGTGCACTGCTCTGTCAAGTCCACAGCTACAAAACAAGGTTTGCTTATCTGACAACCTGCAGCACAGTGCAGCTTGCACTTGCTTTGATACTACCCACTGACTAGCCTCGTGACTGGTGGAGAGAGATACTGTATACTCAGTAGACAAAAGTATCCAGACACACAACTTGTCAGCAAGCAAGTCTTTTCTTGGCAAGAAGGCCAAGCTCTCGATTTACCCAAGTCCAGTGGGGTAAAAGTCCGGTCCACGAGGCCCTGAATCCTGCATGTGTTCGAGGTTTTCCATGTTCAACACTGCTGATTCATATTTAAGCTCATCGGCAAGCTCTGCAGGAGCCTGATAATGACCCTGTTCATTGAATCAGGTGTGTTGGAGTAGAGAAACCTCAAAAACATGTAGGACTCAGGCCCTCGAGGACCGGATCTTGACACATGCGCCCTAGTCGATCTATTTTTCCACTGTTGATTCGTTTTGTCATTATTTTGTCATCAAAAGTACATTTTCATTGTTGTTGGTGGCATTTTGTAGAAGAAAAGGACCATTCCGATGTTTGAGGCATCACTAAAGCACAAATTATTAGCATAAAAGTCACTGCTGCCTTTAAATGTCTTTTCACAAAAAGCTCGTTTTCTGCGATTTTAATTTCAAAATAGATGATTTGGATGTAACCAGCCCATTTTGTACCACAGATTATTTAAAACAATTGATTAAGGTAAGATTGGTTAGCTGCAAAGCCTTCAATAGGATTTGTTGGCCTCAATTAAAAAATATTGTACCAAAAAAAAAAGAAAAAAAAAAAAAAAGGCTGACACCCACCTGACCAAAAATGGCTGAGGGAAGCAAGTCGTGGTCTGTGTTTTAATCACATCTTGAAAATTCAGTAGGTTTGTCAGTAGTGAGCCACGACTACATTTATCAGTCTTGGTCAACACCATCTGCAAAAACAATGTTTGTAAGATGATCATTAAAACTGAATAGTGTCCCATTGTGGTTTGCTGGCTAGCGGTGAGTTTGGTAGATTGAACAATCCAAAAAACTAACAGCAGCAGCAGCAGCAGCAGCAACAACAAAACTTGGATTGAATATGACATTTTCACTGCCCAAGCTTTCCTAAAAGCTGTTCTGTCAGAGCCTTAAAACGCTTAAAATATTTAATAACATGAGAGCATGAATAATTGACTTTAATGTAGAACGAGGGTGAGTGCTTTATTATATAGTCATACATTTCAGAGATCTGGAGTACTTAAATAGCACAGTGGGTACATTTACTATTAATTCTGTGTTGACACAGGGCTCAGAAGAAAACGACAAAAATGTTGAAAGAACTGAGCATTAGAGTGGCATGAAAACTTCGTTATAACTACCAAATTAGAGGGAGAAAATTAATGTGAATACAGTTTATCTAAAGAAAATTCAGGAAAGTTTTTTTTGTTTTTGTTTTTACAATTATGACAGTTCAGTGCCTGGAAATAGCCAAATAGCTCATCAAATCCATTTAAAAGTGTGTATTTTACATAAAAGTTATATTTGTCTTCCAAAAAAAAAAAAAATCAACCCAAAGGCATTCCTTTGTTTAAACTACTTCATTAATGTGGCATTAGCCCCAGATGTTCATCAGGTGTTGTTTTTAAGTTGACTCAAACTGTACAAACATGTAACTGCAATGGATGAGAATGCTAGCCCAGAACAGAAAAAACACCCATAATGTTATAATGGCCCAACCAATAGGTGTTATAAATTTGGCCTTTTTAAAAAATCGAATAAAGTATGTAAATAAAAAGCTATCATTTCATTATTATTATTATTATTATTATTATTATTATTATTATTATTATTATTTTGATTATTTCATATTTCCATGAGAAATAGGGTTTGAGTTTTTGTATTTCTTGCTCGTCTATCGACGCCCCTAGAAAATTTCGGGGCCGCATTATATACAAGTAAAGAGAATAAAAAAAATTAAAAAAAGACTGCTTTTTAAAGCGATTTTGGGGCTGTCATTTAATATTAGGGGACGTCTATTACTCGCCAAAATATGACACTTGCGTTTCTCAAATAAAAAGAGAATATGCATCTTACCACATATGGACATCTTGTCTCCTCACACATCTCAAGGGCAATGTGATCAGTCTTTTGCAGTCCAACACTGCCATCCACCAACAAGAATGTCCTGACTAGACTGCAAGAAAACAAAGCCATTAGTCACATGATTTGGAGGACCCCAACTTACAGGCCCTAATCTGAAAAACTTCTGAAACATATTTTGTTTCCCCATCTAGTGTTATATAAACACAAAATAGAAGATCAGATAAAGGCTTGCTTTCACAATGGAGACAACAACACTGCCCCCTTGTAGATGGAGGTGGATGTACAGTATAGCTTGAAAAAAGCATGATGTTTGTCTCAAAAACAAATGCACATGTGAAAATGGCGGTTATGTTTGTGGATCTGAAAACATGTGAAAATCCCAAATATTATTTGTGTGAATACTTTTGAGACAAATATTTCCCCATAATCTTCTCCAAGTAGTTCAATCAATATCTCACTTTTTCCTTGAGAACAGATATGGTTCGATCATATCCACAAAATCTCTTGGTGCTTTATGTCCATAACCTGGCATGTCCACGATGGTGAAAGCACTGCCCACTTTAAAGAAGTTCATCTTTTTTGTGTGACCCTACAAGGGAATATAGAACAAACATGAACGTTGATTAACATCATTTAGCACTGCATTGACTTGTTCATACAGTATCTTCATTATAACAGACATAGCTTCATGTCATGTACCTTCCTTGGTAATTACAATGATTTCGCTTTGTGATACCCTTCGTTAGGAACATTTACTCATTTTCATTCAAAAATACATTTTAACAAGCCTGTGTTGAAATGCGGGGTTTTTGTGATTTAAACAAATTAGACTAAGATAAATGATTTCAAAACATGTTCCACTTAACATAGAGCAGCAGCTGAAGACACGCAAACTGAGATGAACTAAATATAATTCAGTTAGAGGAACACATATCAAAGGCAATTTTAACAAGGAACACACATGTCTGTTGTGATTACTCACAGGGGTTTTGGAGATTCTGACTTCCACATTTGGACACAGGGAAAACAGGGATTTGATCAGAGATGACTTCCCCACATTGCTTCGGCCAATGAAACACACCTAAGGATATACACAAACACCATGGATACACACACGTCAAACAATGGCTCTTTTATGTTCTGCAGCTTAACTGCATCTGGAACAACAGAGACGGAAGTGGGGTGGAACCATTGACATATTGCCCTTTGCCTTTTGATGCTCAAAGTGCCCCTTTTAAAAAATGAATTGTGTGAATTATTTTGTTCCAAGGTTGTACTATTTGATTACACAGTCGACTAGTTGGGAAAGGAATGGAGAAGAACAGAGACGCACGCACACTCAAGCAAAGTTACATTGAGTCATTGGAGTGCCACTGTATTACCAATATTTACATCAAATGCAGTCAAATATTGTAGTTCAAGAATATGGCATGCAATGTGAAAGCACATACAGTATATATACACACATAAATATATACAGTATGTACATAAATTAACATACATCCTATTATTTTGAATTAATGAAAAATAATTTGAAGTTCTTTTGTCAGTTTTAATATTGTTGCTTTTGCTGATGTTTTAGATTTTTGTCGAGGTACCGTTTCAGTACCGGTATTGTGGTATTTTATGCAGGTATAGTATCAAAGTAAAAATTTTGGTATCGTGACAACACTAGGTCAAACTAACACTACATACATACAATACACTAAATCTACTGAGTGAAATTGCCAGGGTAGACATCAAATCTGGACATTTTACAGGGAATTTGAAAATCCACCCGGACAATTTTTTATGTATTTTTGTTTTATTTTTAATTTTGGCCCCAAAAGGTGGACATGGAAACAGACGATTGAAACTACCTCTCGTGTTGATGTGATGGCATTAGTTGTAAAGAACCTTTAGACAATAAAGGATGTTAGGAGTGGCATGGTAAAATCCAATCCTAAAATCATTTACTGGTGTACTGAAAATGTTATGTCGTATGAAAAAGCAGCATCTTATGTGCAGTCCAACAACTTAGTGAACACAAGGGCAATAGTAAAAAGCAGCAGTGGACAGGACCCGAATTACTTGACTCATCATGGATGGCAAACTGTAAAATTTACGGCTTTGTAGTGTATCCAGAGCATGCATACTGACCTCTGGTTGTTTCAATGTGGGTGAGTGGTCCATCCTTTCTGCTGACGTATAATAATCAATCTTATGAGATGGTGACGGGCAGAAGAGCCTCTCAGCTTTTAGAACATCTTCAACACAGGGATGAAAAAGCTGGAACGATGTCCTGTCCACAGAGCTGAAAGTCCATTTAAAATAGATATGAAGGTCTGTATATTTTAAAGTTTGGGAGTGAGAGGAATGCAAACAGAGGAGTATGAAATACAACCCCCCCCCCTCCACAACAAACAAAGAAAAAACGGTACCTGTCTAGGTACGCCTCTATTTCTGTAAAAGGGTAAAGCAAGTGTTTGACTTTGTTTGGGGCTACAGCTTGCAGGGAGGCCAACTTGTGAACGTTCTTTCGAGGAAACGTACACAACTGGGTCCCACGTCGAATCCACGGTAGATGTTGCCAACAAACGATCATCTCTAAATGGTCAGGTTTGTCTTAAGTAAAAGGGAAAGAGACAAACGGAAATCGTTGGAACATTATCGAAGCTTCAAATTAAGTACTGAAATTGATACACCGAACTAAAAAAGAAGACGTTTTTGTTTTTTTTGTTTTTTTATAACGGTATATATTTACAAATATTACACTGTTTATTACTGCGATTGGCTGGCAACCAGTCCAGGGTGTCCCCCGCCGACTGCCCTGAGCCAGCTGAGATAGGCGCCAGCACCCCCCGCGACCCTTGTGAGGAATAAGCGGTCAAGAAAATGGATGGATGGATGGACACTGTTTATTAATTAATGTTACGCTTAGTTTAAACTAATCTGGTAGGGGGGTCAATTTGTGATCAAACTACTGCAAATGCTGCAAGACGATAAGGATACAAAATCATCTTACCCGAATTATGTCTGGTTGGTTTCAAATATATTCCGTAAATAATAAATGGTAAGACTTAAACAAGCCTTATTTGTTTTGACAAATGGTCACGCACTCACGCTTCTATGTTATGTGCAGTACAAAATATGTCCGTCTGAAACATCAAGCAGCTCGGAAATAGTTCCTTCACTTTTGTGCAAGAAACGAAACTCCGTGTTAATTCTTTGGTTTATTAGTACCCTATACACTTTATTTAATGCATAATCTGAAATTAAAAATAGCAGCTAGATGGTGCAAACGTCAGTAGATTTATCATTTATCATACTGAAACGTCTCATTATTATTATTATTATTATTATTATTATTATTATTATTATTATTACGTGACTTGCTTTTCACCAAAATTTAATGGAAAGAACATTAGGACTAAGCAGTAGCCTCGTGTATTTGTGTGTCCATGTGCGTATTCTGCTGTTTATTGTTTCATTTTATTCTTTTACTTTGGTATTTTCGAAGAAAGAAAATGTTATGATCTGGATTTGTGATTCCGCTTCTGTTGTACTTCAAATATCAAATATTTGACAGCCGCTTCAGACAGATTGTTCAACCACAATGTTCTCATTTTGGCCACATGGTGGGAGTGTAATACACTAAAAGGGACTCCATGCTTGCCTTCATGCCTGTGCTCCTAACCCGTCTTCGACCGAGGACAGGCAGTGGTCGGACACCTTCAATACTAAAAGAGCTATTATTGCCATTTACATTATTAGGGCCCGAGCAGCTACCGCTGCGAGGTGCCTATTGTTTTTCGATCGGATGATTTATTATTATTATTATTATTATTATTATTATTATTATTATTATTATTATTATTATTATTTATTTTCCGCAAACGATCGCATTTTTGAGGACCTAAATATTCACGAAAACTCACCAAACTTTGCACACTCTTCGGGCCCGGCGAAAAAATTTGATATTTTGGAGTTGTCATAACAAAGTGACTCTATAGCGTCCCCTAGCGTAGAAAAATAAAAACCAATCCCGGCACGTTTGACCAAGAGCAGGGGTGTCCAAACCTTTTCATTTGAGGGCCACATACAGAAAATCAGAAGGACGCAAGGGCCACATAACGTTATGAAGAGAAATTGTGTATAGTCCTAAAAAATGTACAAATAAATTATTTGTGCTTTTGAATATTTAGAAAAATGCTACAGTATATAAACCAATTTATTTATAATATGGCATAAGGGCTAGCCCTTGAGGCATAAAAAAAATTAAATACCCCACTGACGGTATTTTTACAAAAATTGTAAACACGTTTCGCAATGAAAAAAAGGATATGCTTAATAACTCCCCGGTGCATGCTCCAAAAAATCCCAAACTTGACATGAATGTTTATAATCAAGGCCCGAAGGTATCTCTATGACAACATTCAGTTGTAAATACAGCGCCACCTAGCCCTTGAGGCATAAAAAAAAAGATACCCCACATGCGGTATTTTGTAAAAAAAAAAAAAAAAAAAAAAAAGAAGTGAACTCCTTCTAAGTGTGATAACTAAGTCATTTATGAATATTCTTTTACTTTCCACTACTCAAACTGTTCACTGGCATCAGACTTATTCCAAATATATGTACTTTTTTATTTAGTTTTGATAGCCTCTATGGACATTAAAAGCAATATCGTGAATGGATATGCTTAATAACTCCCGAGTACATGCTCCAAAAAATCCCAAACTTGACATGTATGTTTATAGTCAAGGCCTGAAGGTATCGCTATGACATTCAGTTATATATACAGCGCCACCTAGCCCTTGAGGCATTAAAAAAAAAAAAAAAAAAAAACACTTACGGTATTTTTACAAAAATTGTAAACTCATTGTAAGTGTGATAACTAAGTCATTTATTAATATTCTTTTACTTTCCACCACTCAAAATGTTCACTGGCATCAGACCCATCCAAACATACATACTTTTTCTATTTTAAACTCAACCAAGTCATAAAATTCCATTGTATTTAATTTAATAAATAGTGAATGTGTTGAATCTGTATATTTTAATTCATTAATAATTCTTACGGCTCTTTTTTGTAACTTGAAAACAGGGTTGGTATTTGTTTTATTTGCGTTTCCCCAGATTTCAACGCAAGTAAAATATGGTAATAATAATTAACTGTATAATGGATATAATGATTTCACGTTTAAGACATCCTTAGTTTTATAGAGTATCCCTATGATTTTTGACATTTTCCTTTTGACATTTTCTATGTGTGGCTTCCAACATAATTTATCATCACTAACTACTCCAAGCAATTTATTTTCATACACCCTTTCTATTTCAATTGAATTCACCATAATTTTGACTTGATGAGTGATTTGTCTCGTGCCAAAATCTATTAACTTGGTTTTATATAAATTTAATGATAATTTGTTCATGTCAAACCAATTTTTGAATGTATTCAATTCATACCCCATAATAGTCAGAAGCTGCTTCAGGTTTTCTCCTGAACAGTAGAGAGTTGTGTCATCAGCAAATAAGACACTTTTGAATATTTTTTGAGACACAACAGATATCATTTATGTACAGTATAAATAGTTTAGGGCCTAAATTCATCACTAAAACAGCCTTTTACCAGCTGAAAAACATATCCAGACTGAAGGACTGCGTGCTTCAAGCAGACCAAGAGAAGCTTATCCATGCTTTTATCTCCAGCAGACTAGATTACTGTAACGGTCTTCTGACTGGACTCTCTCAAAAGAACATGAGACAATTGCAGCTCATTCAGAATGCTGCAGCTCGAGTTCTGACCAAAACAAAGAGATCAGAACATATTACTCCAGTACTTAAGGATTTACACTGGCTCCCAGTCAGCTGTAGAACAGATTTTAAAGTTCTGCTACTCGTCTATAAATCACTAAATGGTTTGGGTCCTGAACATATCCAAGAAATGCTGATTGAGTACAAACCTAGCAGGGCTCTGAGATCTACAGACTTGGGCCAACTAGTGGAATCCAGAGTTTGAAGCAAACATGGTGTAGCTGCATTTAGCTATTATGCTGCACACAGATGGAATAGGCTACCAACAGAAGTGAAGTCAGCCCAGAGTGTAAATGCTTTTCAATTCAGGTTAAAAACTTTGCTTTTTTCTTATACCTTTAATTAGGGACTTTTAAACAGCTTTAATTAAGTGTTTTTTATTATTATTATTTTAAACTTCCTTATGTTAAATGTTTTAAAGTTTGTTGAATAATGTTTTAAGATTGTCATTGTATGTTCCTTTTAGTAAATTTTGTAACCTATTTTCATTTATTTTTCTTCCTCTGAATGTTAATTCCTGTTTCTTGATGCTTATGTGTTGTCTTTCCATGTGTAAAACACATTGAGTTGCCTTGTGTATGAAATGTGCTATACAAATAAACTTCCCAGTCAGCAAATTTGGTGTTTGGCCCACATACCGCGATGAATTACGGTCCTTTGGTGGCCCACATCCGGCATCCACCATGTGGGCCACATGTGGGCCTTATGTGACCCCACATATAAGCCCAATTTTATAACCACAGCTGGCCCCTATGCTGGGCCACATCCGGCATCCACCATGTGGGCCAAGTGCAAGTGCTTTATGTGGCCCACCACTGGGCCACACCACATTTGCTGACTGGGTTCTATAACCATAGCTGGCCCTACTCGGGCCCTACACTGGGCCAGACAACTTTCACGTCAAAAAACAAACGAACAAACAAAAGACTCAACAACAATGTCAGTATTATTAAAATATGTTTATTTTCTTGATAGGACATATTGAAACACATCTTGAAATAGAACATTTGGTTTCTAGCTTCAGCTGGTTACAAGAAATACAACTTTTAAGTAGTGTTGTTCCGATACCGATACTGGTATCGTCAGAGACGCCGATACTACATTAAAATAGTGGTATCGGTATCGGTGAGTACTCACAAGTAACATGCCGATACCATTAATTCCAACGCTAATATAGGATTTTGGATGCGGCATCTTATGTCTTGCTCGTGCACGACATTCACTGATATGTGACATGTTCACTGCATGCCAAGCTAAGATATCCTATTGGCCCTTGAATGCTTTGAACCAATGGCAGGACAGTTTTTTTCATGTTGAGGAAAAAAAACAAACACCTATGTATCGGTATAGTATCGGTATCGGCCGATACTGCAAAGCTGGGTATCGGGATCGGTATCGGGGGCCAAAAAAACAGTATCGGAACAACATTACTTTTAAGGGGCAGCCATTTTGTCATTTGCTGGCCACTAAAAATGACATCACAGTTGTTCAGGCCTAAGGTAACGACCAATCACAGCTCACCTGTATTCCGGGAACAACCAATCATAGTTTACCTGTTTTCTGAAGTTGAGCTGTGACTGCTGAGAAACTGTGATGTCATTTTCAGTCAACAGCAAGTGACAAAATGGCCAGTGCAGAAATTGATAATGATGGATGGATTTTGTTGCTTACACAAACACAATTAATCAAAATACCATGTCGACTAGTGGGGGCATATACAACATATTGTAAATATTTTTGGGGGTTGACACATTCAATCACATTCACTTATTTAGCATTCACAATGCAAAATTTTCTTTGACCAGAGGCAAGGTGGTCAAACACCATAAACCTGGATAGGTAGGTCCTACGTCTTAAAAAAAAAAAAAAAAAAAAAAAAAAGTTGCTTTAAATTTTGAAGTATTGAAGTGTTATGCAGAATGTGTTTATTGCTTTATTATAATGGCATGGAACATTTAGAAAAAATGTAACTTAAAAGTACTTAATTTAAAACAATCATTTAGTTTGTTAAGATTAGCAGTCGAACCATTTTGTATATTATAACTGGCCAAAATAACTACTTTAGTTCTAGAAACCCAAAACATGTTTTTAAATCAATAGAGGCATGTAAAATGCATGCAACAATACAATCTTTTTATTTTTATTGAACATACTGTATCCTATTTTCAGGGGGGAAAAAAATAATCCAAGCCATGGCCCAACTGGCTTATAGTGAAGTGTTTACATTCCTTAGTAATTGGCATGGAAAAACATTTAAAAAATGTGCCTTACAAATTGGTATCGTCCTCTTTTTGATGCCGTGTTTCAGGTGCTCCCCAGCATGTTTGCAAGCTTTCCGTTTACCTTTCGAGTTCAACAGTGCTGATTCGAAAACAAAAAAGAATGTGCGAAGACTTATGATGATTTGGTTCTAAAACAGTGACCTTTGAAAAACTTACCAACTACGAATGCAGTATTTCCCTTTCTTCCGGTTGGTCCCCAAGCACCGCAAAAAGGGTTGCCTGAAACAAACAGAAGACCCTGTTCAACATTTTTTTTTCACAATGTGATTATTGTGTTCTTTGGTAATCACAGTAGTTATTATTACTCACAAGTTAAATTAACGATGGGTCTGGGTGCGCTGTTGTAGAGCTGTAATTGTGTTTGTAGTCTTGAAAAAGTGAGTTGTGCACCTAAACAATATCAACAACCGCATCTAAGTTTTAAACTTACTGTACAAGTCAGCAATATGTGTTACCGCAATAACATAATCACAATCATGTAGTACAGTGTGCAGAATCATTTACCTGTCTTGCTCTCCTCCTCAGAATGGATTTTGTGGACAGAACATTTTGAAGAAACGTTCAGAGTCTGAAACCTGAGCACAACCGATACTCTATTAATTAGTATGTTTGGATGTGGTGGACGGTAGTTCACTTCAGATTCTTAGAATTTAATACTTTGAGTGTTTGTTCACCTGTTTCCAAGGAGTTCCACCAAGCTCTGGCAAAGGTACACCATGCTTTCTAAGTTTGAATAAGTAGAATAAGTTTGAATAAATAATTTTTAATTAGCCATCTGGTTTCGAAGGCGGTGACACCACCTGTACTCCATGTGACTCGTCAAAACAGCACAAGTAAAGCCTGGTTCACACGGCAAGATTTTAAAACTGTCGGCCGATTTCCAATCTTTGACAGACACCACACGTGAAGAGAAAAAAATCACGGGAGTTCCAGTTTTAAACGTACCATGCGTGGTGTGTGGCCACACTGCAGAATCAACACACTCCACACGAGCCGAGTTCATTCAAGAATGTGACGGGAAGTCTCGCAAAACCTCTCGAGATTAAACGTGGTTTCCGAGTTGTCAACATGAGTCGATCCTGGTTTTCAGCCGAAAAAGCGGCATAAAAAGAAAAGGTGTTGTTTAAAGGAGTGTAAATGGGCACTGGCGAGACATCGCTTGCCCTCGGCTCGGTGCTGGCGGCGCGCGTTGGCGTCCCACCCGGAGACCACGTGTGCGTGGATAAAATAATAATAATAATAATAATAATTAATTTAAAAAATATCAAATAAAAAGAGTGTAATAGCGCCAGCACGGACTTTTTGCTGCGGCATGACTGTTTTGATTTTGGATTCCCCACCGGCTTCCTCGCTGGTTCGCTTTCTGATTGGCTGCACGTCACTGTCAATCTGCTGCGCGGAGCGAAATCGGGCCAAAAAATCCAACATGTTGGATATGCCCGATTTCAAGTCGGGGGTCCTTCCGAGCGCAGATATCGGGAGGCGCCTTGTGTGGTGACAATACACATGGCAGGATTATCTGTAAAGATTATCGCTTGCGTCTTGGCGCGTCCTTACGATTGTCGGGAGGGGAAATTCGGGGCTAAAATCGGGCCAATTCTCCTGCCGTGTGGACCAGGCTTAACCTGTACATCAACAGACAACAAATGATATTAAAAGCAAGCAACAAAGTACAACATTAACACCTTTGTTTTATTACAGTGTGAAAAAAATGTGAAGTTCATTATAGGCTCAATAATTAGTAATTACTAAAAAAAATACTTTTATTTGCCTCACCAAATAAATATCCTACAGCATGACTCGACTTGATTTTGTGATGAAATAAGTTATATACAGAAATTAAACAAATTACAGATAAACCTTACATTACTATACAAGTGGACTTAATTTACTTTAAAAACTAAACCTAAAATAAAACGCTATTCAATGTTCTATCTTCAACTGTTAAAACAGCCTGTTAAAAACGACTGAAATAAGATACATTCTTCATGTAAACGTTTCAGTGTAGTTCGTTAGCTTACTAGCATATTAGCAATATAGCACACACATAGGCTTGCAGTAACTCTCATTGCTAATAGGCCGTCAGAATTAGCTTAGCTTATCTTAGCTTAGCTTCAACGTTTAGGACGATTCGAAACAATTTCTTCAATAAAACCACCTCTAAAGACCACATATGCTTAGCGACCCAACTGACAATGGACATGGTGATACACATTTGTTTTATTTAATCTAACTTTTACCGACCTGAAACACAGAACGCCGACAAGTTTGGATTCCCGCTCATAGCACAGCTGTCGGCAATTTGAAATTCTTCTTCTTCTACGCTGTGTATGCGTGTGTCAGTCTGGTTAGTAGCATGTCCCGCCATCTAGTGGCATACTGTGGAACAGCGATCCAATAACCGTAGAATGTACAGTAGATATTTAAATCAACTAGATGAAATTCAAATTGTATGAGATATATAATAGATTTTTAAAACATAACCTGGGAAATTTGTATAATGCATAAGTCATTCCGCTTTTTTTATTTTTATTTTTTTTTTAAATATAATAATTATGCAAACAATGTACATATCACACAGCACTATAAAAAATACATAATTCAAGCTCTGCATATTTTACAATACAAGCTGAATATTATCTCAGAACAATGTAATATTTGGTACTAGTGATAATTTGGTACCTTTTTAATATGATTATACTCGCAGTCGCGTCAATAAAATAGCTTCAATACAATATTGCCCCCTAAAAGCTTTACCTCTGAATCAGATTTCCACTAAATGTAAATAATTATCTCTTTCATATGAAATATTCATAGTTGTTTTTATTTTAGAATTGTTAGACTTAAAGTTTATGTGTTGGAGGTTGAAACAAAACTGGTCAGATATAATGAGATTTTCTCTGATCAGCCAGTGAGTGCACCTAACTAAATATTATGGCATTAAAACTACCGTAAAATTTAGATAACCACACACACACACACACCCCCACCCACACACACACACACACACACACACACACACCCACACACACCCACACACACACACATCCACACACATACACACACCAATGTCTGTGAAGTCAAGTCAGTAGTTGTGTCAATATGAAGCCATAAAATGTCAAATGTAAAACATAGGAAAATTAAATACTTACCCTTGAATCGCTACAAAGAAATGGTGAAGGCACGTTCGAAGAACTTCTCTCTGGAAGCTTCATGAAAGTTCATTCACAGAATTCACACACAAACTTTGATTGTTTGACCAGAAACATATTGAAATGTGTGTAATGATGTATTAAAATTCTTCTTAACATCTGTTCCGCAAATAAGTATGTGTAAAAAATGTGTGTAGAAAAAAAAATTATGAAACTGCATTTAAGAGTGGGACTAGACTGGCTATACATATGTGGCCCAGAGTTGTAAATTGATATCTAGGCCAAATGCGTCAAACAGCAACTGGCCCACATCCTGTTTGCCAGAGTCAAGCCAGTGCCACCTTTGCCGCTCCTGGGCCATGTTCGGCCCACATGCCTTATGCCAGAGCCGACTGAATGCCACCTGTGCCGGACTTATGCCGGGTGTGGGCCACATGTCTTTGCTGACTGGGTTGCCTTGCCTTGCCTTGCCTAGCACAGACCCTTGTTGTATGAGTAATCTTCAAGTGTTTTGATTATATATTTTTAAACTGCAAATACTGATATCTATTTAAATGGCGGTGTTAATTAAATACCAAATTTTAATTTGTTGCAAACCAAAGCTAAGTATGAGTTACAACTACATCAATTATAAGTATACCATTAAGTCAAATGTATTTGTGTAGCCATTAATCAAAAGACTCTCAAGGGGCTTTAGGAATTTGACGCTGAGTTGACAAAGATGAGTAAAATCAACTGATCTAAACCTCTAACCGAACAAGGAAAACCACAAAACCTCATATACAAAATTGTCCACATTTATTTTTGTTGTCAATGCATGCTAAGTGAGTTCATACTACATCAGTTCTAAGTGTAAAGTTAAGTCAAATTTATTTGTACAACAGTTAAGTCAAATTAATTTGTACACTTCATCATAAAAAAAGACTCAAAGGACTTCATATGACTGCAGTTGTTAAAGATGGGCGACAACCCCTGATCTACAGCCCCCAAACAGTAAAGAAAACAATTCAAAACCTCATTTGATAGAAAAACAAGAAACCTTGAAAAGGAACTACAGATGGAGGGATCCACCTTACAGACATATATGATTGCAATGGATGTTGAGCAAACAACATTGAATAGGTAATAGGGTGTGGTACAGTGTTTGTTAAAACAGCAGTCACTTTAATCCAATGATTTGTCACAGGTAGACTCCTCATGAAAATGGTTCATACTCAGGCTCGGTCAATCGATGTAGAATCCTCCATAGCATCACATTTGAGGAAGTGGTCCATCTCAGATTTTGTCCCAGTCAGTCGGTACAGAATCCACCCAGAAACAGCTCGACAGTCGATCACCACCTAACCTCCACTCCACGCAGGAGGCCGGGGAGCGAGAGAGAGAGAGAGAGAGAGAGAGAGACACACACACACACACACGCCTACACTTACGCACACACACCCCACATACAACAACGGCAGCAAACGGGCCCACGTGTAGTTTAGCAAAATATGAGTGTGAAGTGGGAGGGAGAAAGGGATTTGGGGGGGGCAGAGACACAGAGAGACAGCAAGAGGGGGGGGGGGGGGGGGGGGGGGGAGGGGGGCATCAGTAAGAGTGTGTAGTTTAATTAAATACGAAAAAATATCAATTCAGTGCATTACAGTACTTTGACGTGATTGACATGAATTTAAAACTATGAAGAGAGAAGGGGGGAAAAATCACATCAATCGTTCGGGAAGTAAGTTTCTTTAAGATGGTGCAAGTTATTTTTCTGTGTCATTCATTTACTTGTAAACGCACATAAAAATCCCTTCACAATTGATTGTACATCATAATTTGTTGTATTTAACGTACACATGATCAATTAGTGTGCCTTTTTCTGTTGTGTGTTGAGTGACAAGCTGAGTGTATACTTTGTCTGTTACCAATTTGCGGATTGTGGATGATTTCAGAAGGTCTTCATTAAAATCTCCCATGATCACAATTGTGTTACTGAAAGAATCGAGCCCATAAAGTAACTTGCCCAGATTTTCTTTAAATAAGAACTTGGGATATGATTGTAGTCGATAAATGATTGCCACCAATAAGTTGTATGTAACACATTGGTAAGCCAAACACTCCAAATTGACATTTGGTTAGGGCTGGGTATCTTTGTGAACCTGGCGATACGATATGTACCTCGATACATAGGTCACGGTACGATACGTACCTCGATACGATTCGATACAAACTAGCGCGTACCCGCTACTCACACACACAGACAGACCTCACTTGCCACGGTGTCTCCTCCTCATCCTCGTCCTCCTCCTCGCGCACACAACATACCAATTGGAGTTCACGACACTACTTTCCAATAACATTTTGTGCCACACTGCCATTATTCCTCACCGCTGATGTGAAGAGCATCGATCCGGGTTAGTAAGACGTTAGCTTTCGCCTAATGTGGCCAAGTGCCCTCATGTGCACCGTCTTTCAGGCTCTCGTATCAAAAAGAGGAACTGAGCTGCGAGCGAGTGGTCTGGCCAAGGTGGCAGCCCCGAACCACCTTTTTGTCGGATAAATGTTTGGCGAGCCTCCCTTGTTCTGCTCTGGAGGTACCCTGTCTTGAAAAAGTGATTTTTGAAAATGTAGCGTCCGCTAGCTTGACTGCTCAAGAATGAATTGTGGCACATTACGTCACCGCAGCAACACGAATCTGATTCCAGAAGATAGCGGCTTCTGTAATCATATTACAACCAGAACATTGCAACGTTCATTGATTTCCGTAACAAAATATGGACAATCGGTAACTGTCGGCAACTGTAATAACTTTCCTCATTGAGGCGCTCCCCTTCTCATGTGAGTCCCTTGCTGCGCGGCCCACACGAACGTCAGGGAGGAGTATCGATACTCACAGCTACAATATCGATACTGTACCGTTTTTATTAATATCGATACATATCTATGTATCGATATTTTGAACACATTTGGTAGTTTGAGAATGTGATATTCTGTATTGTCTGCAACATACATGCCAACACCACCATGTTGTTGGTGTTGCAAAGCAACCAAAACGGGGTTGTTGCCATTGTATGCCAAACTGCGTGATGCGCTATGAAAACTGTAACCATCAATTTTCACGGTTTCCAATGAAAAAGCAGCAGGTAGCCATGTTTATGTAACAGCAATACAGTTAAGCTGCAAATGCTGTGTGCACAATACTAAATCTGCAACATGACAAGGCAAATTTTGCACATTCATCATAAATAGAAAAAGTATATGTGTTGACATTGGGTTTTGTCATGTTTTCAACCAGGAATTTGGGCGTACTCTTAATTGCATCCTTAATGTTATCCTTGCAATAGAGAGCTTTATCTTCAAAATCTTGAATTACCAACCCGGACAAACTGGTAACATGACTTGAGCCACTTATGCCTGTTCTGCAGAAAATACTTTTTTGAGGGACACTACAACTTTGTCAACTGTAATTCCTTTATGTACTTTATTGTGCAAGCCCAGACAAGTTTAAGAGGAAATTGTCGGCACAAACGACCTTGTTTTGTGATCCGTTCTTCCTCTGGTTCAATAGCAGTGGAACCCATTGAAACAAATGTATTGGAACCTGCAGATTGTTTCCTACTCTGTGCACCAATTTGATCATCATCAAATTTGACATACACTTTTTGGGGAAACCTTTTATTCAGAGAAGTAACAATATGTGTTGCAGTTCCACATACGCCATTAACCCTGACCGTCAGTAACGTCCACGTTCTTACATAACATTACACGTACATCTTTTCCCAACAATAACTTTTCTGCCAAACGTGTCATTAGCGTTAGTGTGATGTCGACTTTTTAACTCAAGTTTCCCAGTTTTTTTTTTTTTATTAGGTACAAAATCCTGAGCACCTATCTCGATATATTCAGGACAAGTTTTGATTAGCTCCTGAATGTTGTATTCGTTTACTTGTTTGTTTGTAGGAAATATGTCCAACGCTGCGCTTTCTTCGCCAGTTTCACAACGTTTCAGTGCTTCAATGTCAGTTTTTAACATTGGGGTGCCTTTGGAACGAGTTCTTACTCTGTTCAGCAACTCGGCAAACACATGGTCTTTCTGCCTGACGATGTCTGTCAGTTCCACAACTCTAAATCGATCAAACCACAAGTTAAAACCGACATCATCTACATACAGAGGTTTTCCTTTTACTGGAGGTAGTTGGAATAAATCTCCAACAGCAAATACACTTACTTTACCAAATGGGTAAATGTCACCAGTGTGTTTAATTTGTCTTAATCTGCCATGAATGTACGATAACATTTTGTGATCAACCATTGATATTTCATCAATTATGAGCAGCTGTAAATCACTGTAGTTGGCGTGTAAGGAATTGAGCTTTTCTTCACCCATTTGTGTGTACGGTAAGCGACAATCTTTGCTGATGCTAAATGTGTGATGAATAGTTGATGCATGCAAATTGTGTGCAGCAATTCCTGTTGGAGCAGTTATCAAAACACAAATGCGGCAGAGTGTTGACAACAATGTTGTTGCTTCATACTGAATAGCTTTTATTAGGTGGCTTTTTCCTGTCTCGGCACCACCTGTAATGAATACATGTAATGGATCAGATTTTTCCGTACAACCTTTTCTAAAAACCACTGTCGAATCTGATAGAAAACAGACAGCTGTGGCTCGTTGAGAGATCAAATTAAAGCCAAGCCGTCACTTCTGCTCATGATGTTATTTCGCTTTTCCAAATGTGCTATTTTTTGGTTATCCACAGCTAAATCCGGAATATTTTCAGCATGTTCTTCTCTGATCTGGTCTTTGTTTTGCCGTTCCTCCTCAAATTCTAATCGTTCTAGCTCTTGCTCAGGGAACAGTTCACACCAGGCGTTTTCTAAACCCCCATCAGAATTAATCATTCTGGACAGATTCCAAATCATTTGCTTCAATTTCATATTTGCTTCTGTTCAAATCGACAACCGACTTGACAGGATGTCTTGAACCATCACTGAACATCACATGACCATTTTATAAAACTGTTCAAATAACTCACAGTTTTGAGGTTTTAGCTGTGCATCTACCCGATATGGCAAAAACAACTGCATCATGCTTTGATAAAACGATTCTGGATTTTTCGTTTCAGAAAAGCACATGTAACGGACTACTGCAGGTTTTGTGCGTGTTCTTTTAGTACCACAATCGTTGTTTAGTTTAATCCAGTTTTTTGATTTCTCGCTCTTACTCAAAACACGATACTCTGATGCAAATGTTGCCATACACATACCGTTAAAGGTAAAGTCATTTGGTCTATTTTTATACCGGTCAACAGTACTGGTCATCCACATGTCTTCCGTGGTAAGATTTTGTAATGCTCTATTTTGTCTTAACACATTTAAAGGCAAACTCATTTTCACTTGATTGTCCCCTGTTGGTACAAATACAACTTTACTTGAGCATTCCTTCAGATGCATATTTGTTAAGTGGCAAACTGCCTCTTAAGCACCCACCTCTTTGTTAGGCAGATAAACATTGCCCAGATTTTTCAATGCATCCTTGGAAATATTTCCCTCTTTTGCCTCTTCTCTTTGTGCATTACTGAACAGTAGTCCCATTTCTCTTTCAGACTTTGAAATGTAAGAAATAATGTACACTATGCATGCGTATGAATCAATAAAAAACTGTATGTCCATGTTTGATTTCAAACATTTTAGCAGTGACTTGTTGCACGGATTTACCCAAACCTCGTTTACATCCCTTTTTAGAACGTGTGTATTTCGACTAACGCATTGATATGCATCCTCAAACGTTGCTTGATCTATACCTAGGCTTTCAAACAAATCTACAACAGTGTTGTAGCTTGCATTTTTATAAGAAAGAGTGGTCTTAATTGCTTTAATAATTTCCCTTGCAGGGGCAGGATGTTTTTGACCTTCATTTTCACATGCACATTCGGCTACATATCTGTGTTATCTTCCGAACACTTGCATTGAGTTTTGCCATGTTCATCAGTTTTGCACCTACAAATAAACATCCTAAGAGATGCTGGCTTGGGATAATGATAAATGACAATCTGTGCCTTTCTTTTTTACACGTTTTTGTGTGTTGCTTTGAATGCTCCTGCACAGATTTGACTGTGTCTAACAGTGACTCATCATCTGAGGGTAATTCACACGTTACATATTTGTCTATAAATTCACAGACTTCTTCATCTGTGTTTTTGTCAATCTGTGGAGCATTGAAAACCCAAAAAGCAATGAGTATGAGGTGAACCACCTTGTTGAAATTCCACACTATGAAAGTAATCCAGGATTTTACCAATTTGATTTGAATCTGACATAATCACCTCTCGTAAGAAGATATGCCACCGAAAATCAAAATATCTTGCTGCAGCAACAGGATAGTGACGCAGCAGTTCACATTTGTCCGCCAATTCCAAGTCTTCTACAGTGTGTTCTACCTTCGGTTTTCAAAATACTGTAAAGAAGGGTTTGCCATCGCAGATCAGCCGAAGAAAATGAACAAACACCAAGGGACACCAAGCTGACGGACACAGGCTTTTAGGTCTCGTTGTACTCGCTGCCAAAAAGCAGGGGTGTTCTCTTAAATTTGTTAGTTTCAACTGTAATGGGCGTAATAACCCAATTAAACGAAGTAAAACACTGCACCATCTACATCATCTTGGTCCCAAGTGATCTTCTTGCAAGAGACTCATCTCAAATTAAAACAATATCCTAAATTGAGGAAGGGATGGATAAGTCAGACTTATCACTCCTCATTTCAAGGCAAATCACGGGGTGTGGCTATTTTATTGCATAAATCTGTGCCCTTTGTTCATTTCAGCACTCTCTGTGACACTTATGGTAGGTTTATTATTGTTGTTGGCCAGATTCAAAACATTCGGGTGGTATTGGCTAATATTTACGCTCCTAATTGTGATGATGATGTTTTTTTTAAAACACCTTTTTCAAAATCTTCCTGATCTGTCATCTCACCACTTGATATTAGGTGGTGACTTCAGTTGTTGGACCGCTCTTCTCATAAGGCCTAATTTTCTGATCATCATATGTCAACTTGGATGTGGACATGAATTTAATGGTTTCTAATTGGAGCAAGTGGCAGAAGCATAGGCCCAAATTAGAGCGTTCCCAGTTAGGGAAACACTTATCACCGTGTCAGTATTTTCAACAGCGAGGAACATGGGACAGAAACCACCCAGACGTGACTTGATTCAGACAAAATGAGCGGGCCGGCCTTCATGGTGTATTGCAGAACCCCAAAAGCCACAAGGCACTTGGCTGGGAAGGTATTGATCACAGTCTGGGCTGTATGTTGTCAAACACGACAACGCTAAAATCAATGGAATGTTCCTTCGATGATGCGACCGACATGTAATCAGATTAAAATGTGGACCCCAAAAACCCACAACGCTAGAAGCTAATGTGGAACTATAATTTTCTATAGCGCTTACTCTGTTCAGGGTCTTTGTGAGCTGAAGTGCATTCCTGTTGACTCATATGCACACTTACAGTCACTAAGTTGGAACTAAACCCACACTGGCTTTCTGGAAGTCCGGCAAGTGAACCACATAAATAGGAACCCAAATAAATAAATACAATTAATAACCAACTTATATGTGTTGTTTTTCTCGGTTACAAATGTGTAGGCCTATAAATGCACTTTTACACTTTTACAGTTAGTATGCTTGCAATGAAACGATTGGGTTCAACGCATGAACACTGTGTATATTTTAGTTGAAAAATGCCTTTATTTGTGAGGCGAGAGTGAGCTCATCCAGATGGAATGAGATTTCAACCAAAGCCAGATCAAAAGAACAATAGCGCAAGAGAAAAGGCGGACAGCTCTTGGGGAAAAAAAAGTATATATAGAAATTATATAGTCATTACAATCAAAACTGATTTCTTTCGTTCAACCCAAGAGATTAAGATGATTGTTTTCAGCTTTGCCCTAGTATCATCAAGGTCATGTATAGACACACACATAAGCTTGCCAAATGACAATCACTGCTTTACTTAAACAGACGATGAGAACAAAAGCCACAAACAACTGACTCTCGTCACAATGAATTAATGAAGGTCATAGGAGTCTAAAATGAAATAAAGAGAACAGCTTGCCAAATAGGGGTGTTAAAAAAAATCGATTCGGCGATATATCGCGATACTACATCGCGCGATTCTCGAATCGATTCAATAAAAAAAAATCGATTTATTTTTTTATTTTATTTTATTTTATTTTTTTTAAGAGCTCAGAATTGTTCATTCGGTAGTCTTACCGATTCAACGTCTTATCATCATTGCCTTTTTTTGTGTGTGTGTGTGTGTGTGTGAATCGATTTTTAAACTTCCATTTTTAATGGAAAAATATTCAACAAAACGTCTGACTTCGGGTTAGGATTCACACCTTGAGCATGGAAGAATGTTATATGAACGGAACATTAAGCCTTAATATTTTATTTTAATGCTGTTCAAACATGAAACAGATTACAACCTCTATAAGACTGAAATTTCAGATAAATAAATAATACATTTTCATATAAATCTTACACTCTATAAGCTTACTGATTAGTATTTTCTAAATTTGAATGAAAAAAAATCGCAACAATCGACTTATAAATTCGGATCGGGATTAATCGGTATCGAATCGAATCGTGACCTGTGAATCGTGATACGAATCGAATCGTCAGGTACTAGGCAATTCACACCCCTATTGCCAAACATATTTTACTGTATATGAGATGAATAGTCAGTCAGAGAAAATAGCATCATCCGTGATGAACCAAATCGTTATGTTGTTTACCGCTTATATGGGGAAGGGAGGGGCATGCTCATGTTATCTATTAGGCTTTGCCTGTCCAGCACATTGCAAGTCTCAAGCCCAATTCACACTGACTGCGGAACGGCTGCGGTGCATTCTCTGTACGGCGGCCGTACGGACGCCGCAAGGATAGAACGCATTCAAGTCTACGTGTCAATTCACACCAGCTTCGGTGCGGTGCGGAATGACTGCGGCGATGCGGAAAGTTTCCGCAAGCGTTCTATTTCTTCCGGATGCCGCATGCGGATTTTCATGAAGCTCAAGAATGATGACACGAGCCGGACAGGAAATCGAGCGTCTCGCATTAAGGTAAATCAGGTATATTTCAAAATAAAGCCGTTTGCGAACTCGTTTTTTGGGGAGGGAAGCTAGCTAGCTGCATAGCATGACATCAGTCGGACATTTAAGATAAAAAATGAGTTCAGAATAAATAAAACACGACAAAATGCCACTATTTAAACACAAAACGTACTTACCCATGGAGAACAGCCATGGTAGAAGTCCCAGAAATAATGTCCAAAAAGCATATCGATGTGACAACAGGCAAGCGTGGCAATTGTTTACAAATAGGACTATACACTGTTGTTATTGGGTGAACTCAACTCTCCAGCTTGAACCCCACGTGATCGTGTGGTCTATCGGGAGCAGATTTCGATGTGACAACAGGCCAGCGTGTCTATTGTTTACAAATAGGACTCTATATACACGGTTGTTATTGGGTGAACTCAACTTGCAAGTGATCTCGTGGTCTGTCGGGAGTAGATTTCCGGACACGCAATGCACGCGGTGTAAATTGCAGTCCTTGCGGCCTCCGTACGGCCGCCGTATGGAAAACGCACCGCAGCCGTTCCGCAGTCAGTGTGAATTGGGCTTCACATCTATGGCGTTAGATTTGTGCCACAATTCCGTGCGTAACAAAATGTTTCGTACGTACAAAATGTGTTTCGTACGTACCAAAAATGTGTTTCGTATGTACAAAATGTGTTTCGTACGTACCAAAAATGTGTTTCGTATGTACAAAATGTGTTTCGTGCGTACATAACAGTCCTCGCGCACGCTTGCTACGTCTCTCCTCAACACTTACGAAACTTTGATTTACGCTTGCGATGCAAGGGTCGAGGCGTGATATTTGTGCCACAATTCTTAACCAATCAGGAGTCGGACAGGAGAGCAAATCCTGATTGGCTGTTTAATATCCAATCAGGCAGAACTTTGACAACGTGTCGTCACGCCGCGTTGCATCATGGGCGCTTCTTCGATTTTTGTTTTGTTTTTTTGTTTACTAGCACTCGGTGCTTTCCTGTTTGTATTTTATCTGCATTTCTGCTGACTTTTATTTACTTAACAAAAGTTTTGTTATATTTAGGGGTGAAGCAGCTCCCAACTGCTTTCCTGCTTAGCGGAAGACAAGTTTTAGCCCTCATGGGACCGTTGGATGACCGTTGGGGGGGACGCTAACTTCCGAATCGAAGACTACTTTCAACATTTTCATTACGGTAAGTAGCATAAAAGTAGCATCTTTTAACTTGGTCACTATCACACACAGGCTTCCAAGACAATCAAAATTGTATGTAATAGTTACATACACGACATTGGCAATGGATAGAATAGAATAGAATAGAATTCAACTTTATTGTCATTGCACTGTCACAAGTTCAGAACAACGAAATGCCGTTTGCATCCATCCAGAAGTCCTTTAGCAAGAGTAAATTATATATTTTAAAAATAAGATCGATTTAGTATGTACACATTATGGCAGGATATGAATATGTATATAATATTGATAAACAGCTAAATAATTGTATATGACTGTCTCTACAGTATTTACAGATATTTATTTACAGTAGTGCAATTATGATCAGGAGACAGTGTTCAGGAGTCTAACAACAGTAGGGAAGTAGCTATTCTGATATCTAGTGGTCTTAGTCCGGAGGCTCCTGTAACGCCTTCCAGAGGGCATGAGGGTAAAGTGTCCATGTGCTGGATGACTGGAGTCTTTCGTGATTTTCTTCGCCCTCTTCAGGCACCGCCTCATATAGATGTCCTCAACAGAGGTGAGTGGTGCACCGGCGATGCGCTGGGCGGCTTCCACCACCCTCTGCAAAGCCTTCCGGTCCATAGCTGAGCAGTTTCCATACCAAACTGTGATGCAATTGGTCAAAATACTCTCAATAGTGCAGCGGTAGAAGTTCACCAGAAGATGTGAGGACAGATGGTTCTTTCTCAGAGCCCTGAGGAAGAAGAGCCGTTGGTGAGCCTTTTTAACCAGCTTGGAGCAGCTAGTTGTCCATGTGAGATCCTCAGAGATGTGGATTCCCAGGAACTTGAAGTTGTTCACACGCTCCACCACCATCCCTTTAATGTGGATGGGTGTATGTGGGGCTGCATTCCTCCTGAAGTCCACAATTAGCTCCTTGGTAGAGAGAATATTACAAGGCCGCTTCTGTCAAAATTTGATGGATGACATTCTTAATTAGATTAGGGGGGTCATGTATGGGTCATGACCCCTCCCTAATGAAGATTAATGACCCTTTAATGACTTCCAGATGTCATATAATGAGGGTTAATGACCTTTAATGACTTCCTGATGTCATTTAATGAGGGTTAATGACCCTTAATGACTTCCTGATGTCATTTAATGAAGATTAATGACCCCTAATGACTTCCTGATGTCATTTAATGAAGATTAATGACCCTTAATGACTTCCTGATGTCATTTAATGAAGATTAATGACCCTTTAATGACTTCCAGATGTCATATAATGAGGGTTAATGACCTTTAATGACTTCCGGATGTCATTTAATGAGGGGTAATGACCTTTAATGACTTCCGGATGTCGTTTAATGAGGATGAATGACCTTTAATGACTTCCGGATGTCGTATAATGAAGATGAATGACCTTTAATGACTTCCGGATGTCGTTTAATGAAGATGAATGACCTTTAATGACTTCCAGGTGTTATATAATGAAGATGAATGACCCTTAATGACTTCCTGATGTCATTTAATGAAGATTAATGACCCCTTAATGAAGATGGATGATGTGTAGGTGGTGTTCCTACCTGTTTTTGCAGATATCATGGCTGACCCGGGTTCAAATGCTAATTGTTTGGTTAACTTCCGGATCCGGTGCACGCCCCCCTAGATTGAGTGAATAATTAATAATAATGAGATTGAATGACGTGATCGGAGGGAGTAGTTTAGTATGGGTAAAACCGCCGGGGGGAAAAGTACTAGCCATTTCTATTATGGTGAAGGGGGAAAAGTATGCGCAAACACGGCTCAAAGATTGTATTTTAGAGGTTGTAAAACAAGAAGTATAAGGTAAGGTTAAACTGTGATACGCTGGTTGGTATTATGAAATTAAAAAACATGAAGTTATACATTATATGTAAAAATGTTGTAAGAGTCGTTCGTGACTGCTGGGGTTGAATCTGAAAATAAACGGATAAAACTATATAATTTCCCCTTACTGATATAGTTACTATCTGACATTTTTGTTCAATATTTCTGTGAGTAGGGGGAAGCATATGCAGTCAAAGATTCATGGGGAGGTCAAATGTATGTCTGTGCTTGTGTGTGCGTACGCGCATGTATGGCTGCATGGGGGTCAAAGAAGTGTGAGGACAGACGGGCGGCTGAAGAAGTGTGAGGTTAGACGGTGGCTATAATGTTGTTAGTTTGAAAAGACAACGCTTCCTAAAATATATTACAAAAATATGCATCTACTTAGATCTGATTCTATTTATAATGATAATTTTATGTAGAAATTGGTGAAAAGCCATCATCAGCGATAGTCTCATTACCCCTGCGAGGACAGGGGTTGCTGGTCATAAAATTAAATTAGGCTGAAGAAGAACGGATACGCAGCTAATTGCGAGGGGCCATTTTTGGTCTGAGAAAGGCGATTGTTCAATATTCCTGTGAGTAGGGGGAAGCAGAGGCAGTCAAAGATTCACGGGGAGGTCAAATGTATGTCTGAGGGGCCTGTGTATGCGTGTGTGCGTTTGCATGAGAGCTGAACAGTGTAAGATTAAACGGTAACTGTAATGTTGGTTTTCAAGAAGACATTTCCAAAACTGCTTCTTTAAAAAAACATCTACACAGATATCCATTTATGATAGTTTTATGCAGCAACCGATAGTTGAAACATCCTAGCTAACATTTTCTCAAGGATTTGAAAAGTGGTGACAAGTGAAAACTAATTAAGCTTACCTATAGGCGTAACGGTGTGTGGCTTTGAGTCCATCACATACATGCTCTGCATAGAGCATATATGCGTAGCAGCGAGGTATGCGTAGCAGAAAGGGGAGATGTCCCTACACTCGTGAGAATTTTCTGAGGCTTGTTGGAGACACTAGGACTCTGTCACAGTTTGAGTGTGTGTGTTTCAATGACCATAATTGTTGGGGGGCTGGTGGATATGAGCGAGGGGGTTGGTTAGACGTCTGCCAGCGTGCTCTCCTTGGGATATTTTCTCAAATACTAAAACCCAAATGCCAGTCCTCTGAACCGAATGACCAGTTGTCTAAACACATTGAATAAATGTAACCCCTCATTTTCCAATACCATGAAACCATTTTACATGAAGACACAATTCACAAATTGCTCTCATGCGATACAAAATGTTTACCACAAGTCAACAATATTTGAACACAACGGACTTAACTGGCGTTCACACAACAACTCAAAAATTGAATACACTTGTTGCTAATGATGTGACCACACCTATAAACTCAAGTTCAGAGTGTACAGTTTGCTGGAGAGTCCAAACAAGCGCAATGGATAGAGGCAGAGCCAGAGGAAGAGGAATTAGAGGAGGGAGAGGAGCAGGTCGAGCAATGCAAAAGTTATAAAATAGTAACATGGAATGGTAAGGGTATTCGTAAACACGAAAATAAAAATAATAATTTAACCATCTTATTACAGTCTTTCTCAATTGCTAATACACATTTCTTGAAACCTGTACCCATTTTCTCAAAACCTTAAACACAAACACAAAAATTCAAACAATTTTCACAAAAGCCGTGACTTTTCACTTCAAAACCTATTATCCGGTATTCAAATCCGAACAATATATTCAGATCATACACACAGTAAGTCCAAATATATTCACCATGAGAGCATTTGTTAGACACGACATAAAATAATCTAACACAGAGCATCCAGGGTAGGTAGTCAACAGAGGTTTATTTTACATGCATGAACAAACATAGTTTTTGGCACTAGACAAATTACTAACCAAGTTAAAATTATGGTGAATTCAAATGAAATAGAAAGGGTGTATGAAAATAAATTCCTTGGAGTAGTTATTGATGATAAATTATGTTGGAAGCCACATGTAGAAAATGTTAAAAGGAAAATGTCAAAAATCATCGGGATACTCTATAAAACTAAGGATGTCCTGAACATGAACTCATTATATATATTATATAGTTCATTATTATTACCATATTTGACCTATTGTGTGGAAATCTGGGGGACTGCATATAAAACAAACACTAACTCTGTTTTCAATTTGCAAAAAAGAGCCATAAGGATTATTAATCGTTCAAAATATACAGAATCAACACATCCATTATTTATCAAATTAAATACAATGACATTTTATGACTTGGTTGAGTTTAAAATAGCACAAATAATGTACAAAGTATATAACAATCTACTCTGCTATATTACTCAGACATTGTTTGAAATTAGACACAGTCCTTATGATATAAGGGGTACAAGTGTGTACAAAAAACCCAAAACAAGAACAAATATTAAGCAAAGGTGTGTTTCTGTAAAAGGTGTAAATTTGTGGAATAATCTGGGAATTGACTTGAAAAGATGTGACTCACTTGTTGAGTTAAAAAAAAAATGTTTAAATGCAAAGTTAAAAAAAATTACTTTTGTCAAATAAGAGCATGAAAATTGTATATAATGAGTATGAGTATATGATTTATAAATGTATTATGGTATATGTTTAGGAATTTTATGTATATATGTTGCTGGATAATGCACGCATCATTTTATTTTTAAAAATATTAACCTAGTATTGTATCAATAATGAAATAAGTTTAAATGTATAATGTATGAGGGGTAGGACTAAATAAGTTAACTTCTTCCTACTCCCTTTTGAACATGTAAACTATGATGAGTTTGTTTTTTCTTTTCTTCTTTTCTTTTTTAACTTTTGTTTCTTTGCTGTTTGTTTTTATGTTCAATAATTCAATCAAAAAACGTGATAGCGTCAAAATGGGTACTTTTAACAAAAAAACATGCATTAGTCTTAGGGCAAAATAATTTAGGAATAGTGTGAAATGTGTTTAAGTTTTATCCAAAAAGAGTGGATGAGTTTTGAGAATTGGGTCTAAGCCTGAACCGTGTGTAAGGTTTGGTCAAAAAAGTGTTTCATTCCAGAAATTAGTCTCGGAAACTGAGAATTTGCTTCATCGAACGGGGTTTGGTGTTTTAGCAACTGATAAAAACTGTTAAGTTAAAAGCGGACATGACAATACAATAACCACACATAACAAAATCAGAACAACCCTATCTCAATTGTAAATAATACATTCAAATATTCACACCAACTTCTAGGCCGTGGGGTGAACCCCAAAAAAGTGCCTAGAAAATGAGTTTCGCTCCACTGTCTGGGCACTACTTGTTCAATGCATTTTTTGATAGATAATACCCTTCTGAACTTTGGGTTAAAAGTTCACCCAATGTTTTCCTGCCCCAATTTTGTCACAAGCCAGAAATGCATATATAGGTAAATAACAAAAAACGAAAATCTTGTGCTACAGTTTTTGGTTGTAAAACGTCTTACATTAAATTTGGCAACAGAAAATCATTCCCAGATGTTATAAATACATGTACCTAACATCAGAAACAAGTATTGGTGGTTTGGTGCAATCATGTGAATTTAGATAATTAAATATATTAAATTTGTGCCAAAAAAAACAAAAAACGCTTCAACTAGAAGTGAAACCAGCACACAGATGTTACATTTAGCTATGTTTATGTTTCATATATGAAAACAATTCACAACCTATTACGTAATGAAAGGTACACAAGAAGCAGCATACATCGGCCAAAAATACTACCATGCACCACAAACCTGGAACAAGGCAAAATGGACTAGATGGAAATAGATGCATTCAGAGCCCAGATTATTATAACATATAGAATATTTATTAAAGTATCAGATTGTGTCATCACAGCATGTCATTTATACCCCCCGTCCCCTACCCAAAAAATATTAATAAAAAAAATTAATAATAATAAAATAAAAATCAAATGTGCATTCACAATAAAACCTTTGGAACTTCATTGGAACAGCTCTCTTTTTTTGGCAGACCAATTTAACAAAGGTCTGTGTTGTGGAAAAATGGAATACAGACATTTTGATTTTTGCTTGAAAAGTGTTAAAATGGAGAGTTAACATCTTGATAATGAAACAAACAAAATGGCAGATTTTACATAGATTTTACAGCCCTGCACTGTAAAGTGTCCTCGTATGCCCTGTCATTTTCCAACCTGATGTTGCACCAGCCATGTGTTAGTGTCACTTTCTTGGCTTACATCAGTAGACTCAGTAGTTGATGTATCTGATGAGTGAGGTACCCTGTCTAAAAGTTTGTCAGTTGTTGATAATGTCTCTACAAAAACCATTTCAGAGTTGTTGCTGGAAAGGGGTGTGAAAAACCAGATGGGGGAAATCACGCCTCAATCTTCGTTTCAGTATTTCCTGCCTGAAATAGAAAATTGAAGGGAAAGATGAGCACAAGATACACATATTCACATCACATTAGGGCTGCTCTATTATGGCAAAAAATAATCATCACAATTATTTTGGTAATAATTGAAATCAAGATTATTCTAAACAATTATATTTTGTTCAAATCAAGAAAATATTTCAACATTTGAAAATAAGACAATCACAATCATATGAAACTATAATTATGTAAGTTGCTTTTGGATCCAACAAAATTTTTAATATATTATTATTATTATTATTATTATTATGACGTTAGCAAAAATTTGAAGTTGGGGTGCAGTGTGTGTGTGTGCAGTAAGCTAGTTTTGACATGGGTGTGTGGTAAAATAACTCGTGTGGGCGTGCCACAACTCAAAATTAGTATTATTAGTGCTGCAGCTATCGAATATTTTGGTATTTGGATATCCTACTGAAAATTCTAGTGAATAATCGTATATTTGGATAGAAATACAAATATACCTATAGGCCTATATACTTTCTTGGTCAAAGAACAATTATAAATACAGAAGACAAAAAAAACACATTTGCATGTAATAATTAACAACCAACTGGTTTTCATTTTTAGAGAATCAATTGTATTTATTTATTTATTTTTAACTTAAATTGAGCTTGTCAGAAAACTATTTTTCTCTGAAACAGTGAGATTTTAGACAAATCTCTCCCCATAGATTTCATAAATGTGTTTCAATGTGAAGATTTATATGTTACCTGTAGTCTGAAGCATCAAGATCCCCGTGTTTATTAACACTGTTCACAAACCCCTTAGCTTGTCCATTCTCATCACATCTTTGTCAACTATAATCCTTTGACGGATTACTTGTTCACAAAAAGAATTTGTAGCTCTCAGCATTGGGTTGTCTAAAACACACACACACTCACTTAATATGTGCAGAGTCATGCTTTCTAATTAATGCTGTCTCGAAATGTAAACAGAATACAAGTGACATATTGCTGACCAATGCTTTACTTTTGAAATGTGTAATTTGAGCAAAGTGACAATGAAATAGTGCAATGTAACAACTCACATTTGTTCGTCCCTGGTTGCTGTTGACTTTAAGAACCTTGTGTAATCTCTGAAACAAAACTGCACCTCCATTGTGACACAGTCTTTTGTCTTGAATATGCAGAAGAATGGAACAGTCTTTCTTCATCTCAGCGGCCTGCAGCAACCAACCCGCTTTTAGACAAAAAAGAATTACATTATAAGTGTTATTGTCACATCACCTCTTTACAGTATATGCACATCACAGATTTAAGTAAAGTAAAGTGTTTGTTGAGGTTGATGAGAGAGAGTTTGGGGGAAAAGGGGGTGTGTAGCTGTGACTATATTATGACTCTGATGGGCACAGGTAACTCGAGTTTGGTAACAACTGTTGGATTCACTCGATAAATCATTCAGCAGCTCGCGTTTTTACTAAACTATAGCCTTAAAACTTAACCTAGCAAAAAATTATTTTCAGCCCTATACTAAATATCGGTCACATTAATAACAGAAATGGGCACGCGTGTGTGTAGCACATACCTGCTGACAATGTTTCTGCTTTGGCGAGATGATCCCTCTTCCGTGTGCCTTCCAATCCCAGACGAGTCTACTTTGAAATTTATTTTTACAAATGATGCAGATGGCTGGAAGAACGGGGCCAGCTGAAGCGATGGGGAAACCTGAACGGGAACGAAGTTTTTTCACCACTTTCTTTCTAACTTTTTTTCTCCTTTCGCTCTCCGACGTTGTGGTCGCCATTTTTGTTATGCGGTTGCTATGGTGAGGAGAAAGCAGCAGCTACATGATTGGCTCATGTGACCTAAATCACACCACTACCGACCTAATGGCACTACGCCCACACGAGAGATCACTGCGCCTCATCGCAAAATAGTGCCGGGGTTTCACCACCGAAAACACAAAATTGGCAGGTTTTCAGAGGGTGAACTCCACGGATTCGTACTTACTACTAATAAATCTATTTTATGAAGTAAAGATTATTTTGTGCCCCTGGTAGTGGAGCGAAACTGAACGATCAGGTAGCTGCTGCTTTCTCCTCACCATAGCAACCGCATAACAAAAATGGCGACCACAACGTCGGAGAGCGAAGAAGAGCGAAAGGAGAAAAAAGTTAAAAAGAAAGTGGTGAAAAAACTTCGTTCCCGTTCAGGTTTGCCCATCGCTTCAGCTGGCCCCGTCCTTCCAGCCATCTGCATCATTTGTAAAAATAAATTTCAAACTATACTCGTCTGGTATCGGAAGGAACACGGAAGAGGGATCATCTCGACAAAGCAGAAACATTGTCAGCAGGTATGTGCTACACACACACGTGCCCATTTCTGTTATTAATGTGACCGATATTTAGTATAGGGTTGAAAATAATTTGTTGCTAGGTTAAGTTTTAAGGCTATAGTTTAGTAAAAACACGAGCAGCTGAATGATTTATCGAGTGAATCCAACAGTGGTTACCAAACTCGGGTTACCTGTGCCCATCAGAGTCATAATATAGTCACAGCTACACACCCCCTTTTCCCCCAAACTCTCTCTCATCAACCTCAACAAACACTTTACTTTACTTAAATCTGTGATGTGCATATACTGTAAAGAGGTGATGTGACAATAACACTTATAATGTAATTCTTTTTTGTCTAAAAGCGGGTTGGTTGCTGCAGGCCGCTGAGATGAAGAAAGACTGTTCCATTCTTCTGCATATTCAAGACAAAAGACTGTGTCACAATGGAGGTGCAGTTTTGTTTCAGAGATTACACAAGGTTCTTAAAGTCAACAGAAACCAGGGACGAACAAATGTGAGTTGTTACATTGCACTATTTCATTGTCACTTTGCTAAAATTACACATTTCAAAAGTAAAGCATTGGTCAGCAATATGTCACTTGTATTCTGTTTACATTTCGAGACAGCATTAATTAGAAAGCATGACTCTGCACATATTAAGTGAGTGTGTGTGTGTTTTAGAGAGCTACAAATTCTTTTTGTGAACAAGTAATCCGTCAAAGGATTATAGTTGACAAAGATGTGATGAGAATGGACAAGCTAAGGGGTTTGTGAACAGTGTTAATAAACACGGGGATCTTGATGCTTCAGACTACAGGTAACATATAAATCTTCACATTGAAACACATTTATGAAATCTATGGGGAGAGATTTGTCTAAAATCTCACTGTTTCAGAGAAAAATAGTTTTCTGACAAGCTCAATTTAAGTTAAAAATAAATAAATAAATACAATTGATTCTCTAAAAATGAAAACCAGTTGGTTGTTAATTATTACATGCAAATGTGTTTTTTTTTGTCTTCTGTATTTATAATTGTTCTTTGACCAAGAAAGTATATAGGCCTATAGGTATATTTGTATTTCTATCCAAATATACGATTATTCACTAGAATTTTCAGTAGGATATCCAAATACCAAAATATTCGATAGCTGCAGCACTAATAATACTAATTTTGAGTTGTGGCACGCCCACACGAGTTATTTTACCACACACCCATGTCAAAACTAGCTTACTGCACACACACACACTGCACCCCAACTTCAAATTTTTGCTAACGTCATAATAATAATAATAATAATAATAATATATTAAAAATTTTGTTGGATCCAAAAGCAACTTACATAATTATAGTTTCATATGATTGTGATTGTCTTATTTTCAAATGTTGAAATATTTTCTTGATTTGAACAAAATATAATTGTTTAGAATAATCTTGATTTCAATTATTACCAAAATAATTGTGATGATTATTTTTTTCCATAATAGAGCAGCCCTAATGTGATGTGAATATGTGTATCTTGTGCTCATCTTTCCCTTCAATTTTCTATTTCAGGCAGGATATACTGAAACGAAGATTGAGGTGTGATTTCCCCCAGCTGGTTTTTCACACCCCTTTCCAGCAACAACTCTGAAATGGTTTTTGTAGAGACATTATCAACAACTGACAAACTTTTAGACAGGGTACCTCACTCATCAGATACATCAACTACTGAGTCTACTGATGTAAGCCAAGAAAGTGACACTAACACATGGCTGGTACAACATCAGGTTGGAAAATGACAGGGCATACGAGGACACTTTACAGTGCAGGGCTGTAAAATCTATGTAAAATCTGCCATTTTGTTTGTTTCATTATCAAGATGTTAACTCTCCATTTTAACACTTTTCAAGCAAAAATCAAAATGTCTGTATTCCATTTTTCCACAACACAGACCTTTGTTAAATTGGTCTGCCAAAAAAAGAGAGCTGTTCCAATGAAGTTCCAAAGGTTTTATTGTGAATGCACATTTGATTTTTATTTTATTATTATTAATTTTTTTTATTAATATTTTTTGGGTAGGGGACGGGGGGTATAAATGACATGCTGTGATGACACAATCTGATACTTTAATAAATATTCTATATGTTATAATAATCTGGGCTCTGAATGCATCTATTTCCATCTAGTCCATTTTGCCTTGTTCCAGGTTTGTGGTGCATGGTAGTATTTTTGGCCGATGTATGCTGCTTCTTGTGTACCTTTCATTACGTAATAGGTTGTGAATTGTTTTCATATATGAAACATAAACATAGCTAAATGTAACATCTGTGTGCTGGTTTCACTTCTAGTTGAAGCGTTTTTTGTTTTTTTTGGCACAAATTTAATATATTTAATTATCTAAATTCACATGATTGCACCAAACCACCAATACTTGTTTCTGATGTTAGGTACATGTATTTATAACATCTGGGAATGATTTTCTGTTGCCAAATTTAATGTAAGACGTTTTACAACCAAAAACTGTAGCACAAGATTTTCGTTTTTTGTTATTTACCTATATATGCATTTCTGGCTTGTGACAAAATTGGGGCAGGAAAACATTGGGTGAACTTTTAACCCAAAGTTCAGAAGGGTATTATCTATCAAAAAATGCATTGAACAAGTAGTGCCCAGACAGTGGAGCGAAACTCATTTTCTAGGCACTTTTTTGGGGTTCACCCCACGGCCTAGAAGTTGGTGTGAATATTTGAATGTATTATTTACAATTGAGATAGGGTTGTTCTGATTTTGTTATGTGTGGTTATTGTATTGTCATGTCCGCTTTTAACTTAACAGTTTTTATCAGTTGCTAAAACACCAAACCCCGTTCGATGAAGCAAATTCTCAGTTTCCGAGACTAATTTCTGGAATGAAACACTTTTTTGACCAAACCTTACACACGGTTCAGGCTTAGACCCAATTCTCAAAACTCATCCACTCTTTTTGGATAAAACTTAAACACATTTCACACTATTCCTAAATTATTTTGCCCTAAGACTAATGCATGTTTTTTTGTTAAAAGTACCCATTTTGACGCTATCACGTTTTTTGATTGAATTATTGAACATAAAAACAAACAGCAAAGAAACAAAAGTTAAAAAAGAAAAGAAGAAAAGAAAAAACAAACTCATCATAGTTTACATGTTCAAAAGGGAGTAGGAAGAAGTTAACTTATTTAGTCCTACCCCTCATACATTATACATTTAAACTTATTTCATTATTGATACAATACTAGGTTAATATTTTTAAAAATAAAATGATGCGTGCATTATCCAGCAACATATATACATAAAATTCCTAAACATATACCATAATACATTTATAAATCATATACTCATACTCATTATATACAATTTTCATGCTCTTATTTGACAAAAGTAATTTTTTTTAACTTTGCATTTAAACATTTTTTTTTTAACTCAACAAGTGAGTCACATCTTTTCAAGTCAATTCCCAGATTATTCCACAAATTTACACCTTTTACAGAAACACACCTTTGCTTAATATTTGTTCTTGTTTTGGGTTTTTTGTACACACTTGTACCCCTTATATCATAAGGACTGTGTCTAATTTCAAACAATGTCTGAGTAATATAGCAGAGTAGATTATTATATACTTTGTACATTATTTGTGCTATTTTAAACTCAACCAAGTCATAAAATGTCATTGTATTTAATTTGATAAATAATGGATGTGTTGATTCTGTATATTTTGAACGATTAATAATCCTTATGGCTCTTTTTTGCAAATTGAAAACAGAGTTAGTGTTTGTTTTATATGCAGTCCCCCAGATTTCCACACAATAGGTCAAATATGGTAATAATAATGAACTATATAATATATATAATGAGTTCATGTTCAGGACATCCTTAGTTTTATAGAGTATCCCGATGATTTTTGACATTTTCCTTTTAACATTTTCTACATGTGGCTTCCAACATAATTTATCATCAATAACTACTCCAAGGAATTTATTTTCATACACCCTTTCTATTTCATTTGAATTCACCATAATTTTAACTTGGTTAGTAATTTGTCTAGTGCCAAAAACTATGTTTGTTCATGCATGTAAAATAAACCTCTGTTGACTACCTACCCTGGATGCTCTGTGTTAGATTATTTTATGTCGTGTCTAACAAATGCTCTCATGGTGAATATATTTGGACTTACTGTGTGTATGATCTGAATATATTGTTCGGATTTGAATACCGGATAATAGGTTTTGAAGTGAAAAGTCACGGCTTTTGTGAAAATTGTTTGAATTTTTGTGTTTGTGTTTAAGGTTTTGAGAAAATGGGTACAGGTTTCAAGAAATGTGTATTAGCAATTGAGAAAGACTGTAATAAGATGGTTAAATTATTATTTTTATTTTCGTGTTTACGAATACCCTTACCATTCCATGTTACTATTTTATAACTTTTGCATTGCTCGACCTGCTCCTCTCCCTCCTCTAATTCCTCTTCCTCTGGCTCTGCCTCTATCCATTGCGCTTGTTTGGACTCTCCAGCAAACTGTACACTCTGAACTTGAGTTTATAGGTGTGGTCACATCATTAGCAACAAGTGTATTCAATTTTTGAGTTGTTGTGTGAACGCCAGTTAAGTCCGTTGTGTTCAAATATTGTTGACTTGTGGTAAACATTTTGTATCGCATGAGAGCAATTTGTGAATTGTGTCTTCATGTAAAATGGTTTCATGGTATTGGAAAATGAGGGGTTACATTTATTCAATGTGTTTAGACAACTGGTCATTCGGTTCAGAGGACTGGCATTTGGGTTTTAGTATTTGAGAAAATATCCCAAGGAGAGCACGCTGGCAGACGTCTAACCAACCCCCTCGCTCATATCCACCAGCCCCCCAACAATTATGGTCATTGAAACACACACACTCAAACTGTGACAGAGTCCTAGTGTCTCCAACAAGCCTCAGAAAATTCTCACGAGTGTAGGGACATCTCCCCTTTCTGCTACGCATACCTCGCTGCTACGCATATATGCTCTATGCAGAGCATGTATGTGATGGACTCAAAGCCACACACCGTTACGCCTATAGGTAAGCTTAATTAGTTTTCACTTGTCACCACTTTTCAAATCCTTGAGAAAATGTTAGCTAGGATGTTTCAACTATCGGTTGCTGCATAAAACTATCATAAATGGATATCTGTGTAGATGTTTTTTTAAAGAAGCAGTTTTGGAAATGTCTTCTTGAAAACCAACATTACAGTTACCGTTTAATCTTACACTGTTCAGCTCTCATGCAAACGCACACACGCATACACAGGCCCCTCAGACATACATTTGACCTCCCCGTGAATCTTTGACTGCCTCTGCTTCCCCCTACTCACAGGAATATTGAACAATCGCCTTTCTCAGACCAAAAATGGCCCCTCGCAATTAGCTGCGTATCCGTTCTTCTTCAGCCTAATTTAATTTTATGACCAGCAACCCCTGTCCTCGCAGGGGTAATGAGACTATCGCTGATGATGGCTTTTCACCAATTTCTACATAAAATTATCATTATAAATAGAATCAGATCTAAGTAGATGCATATTTTTGTAATATATTTTAGGAAGCGTTGTCTTTTCAAACTAACAACATTATAGCCACCGTCTAACCTCACACTTCTTCAGCCGCCCGTCTGTCCTCACACTTCTTTGACCCCCATGCAGCCATACATGCGCGTACGCACACACAAGCACAGACATACATTTGACCTCCCCATGAATCTTTGACTGCATATGCTTCCCCCTACTCACAGAAATATTGAACAAAAATGTCAGATAGTAACTATATCAGTAAGGGGAAATTATATAGTTTTATCCGTTTATTTTCAGATTCAACCCCAGCAGTCACGAACGACTCTTACAACATTTTTACATATAATGTATAACTTCATGTTTTTTAATTTCATAATACCAACCAGCGTATCACAGTTTAACCTTACCTTATACTTCTTGTTTTACAACCTCTAAAATACAATCTTTGAGCCGTGTTTGCGCATACTTTTCCCCCTTCACCATAATAGAAATGGCTAGTACTTTTCCCCCCGGCGGTTTTACCCATACTAAACTACTCCCTCCGATCACGTCATTCAATCTCATTATTATTAATTATTCACTCAATCTAGGGGGGCGTGCACCGGATCCGGAAGTTAACCAAACAATTAGCATTTGAACCCGGGTCAGCCATGATATCTGCAAAAACAGGTAGGAACACCACCTACACATCATCCATCTTCATTAAGGGGTCATTAATCTTCATTAAATGACATCAGGAAGTCATTAAGGGTCATTCATCTTCATTATATAACACCTGGAAGTCATTAAAGGTCATTCATCTTCATTAAACGACATCCGGAAGTCATTAAAGGTCATTCATCTTCATTATACGACATCCGGAAGTCATTAAAGGTCATTCATCCTCATTAAACGACATCCGGAAGTCATTAAAGGTCATTACCCCTCATTAAATGACATCCGGAAGTCATTAAAGGTCATTAACCCTCATTATATGACATCTGGAAGTCATTAAAGGGTCATTAATCTTCATTAGGGAGGGGTCATGACCCATACATGACCCCCCTAATCTAATTAAGAATGTCATCCATCAAATTTTGACAGAAGCGGCCTTGTAATATTCTCTCTCTTGGTCTTCTCAGTGTTGAGCAGCAAGTCGTTGGAGTCGCACCACTCAGCCAGATGATCCACCTCCTCCCTGTAGGCAGCCTCATCGTTGTCTTTGATGAGGCCAATCACCGTGGTGTCATCTGCAAACTTAATAATGGTATTGGAACCACTGAAAGGTCTGCAGTCGTGGGTGTAAAGAGAATAAAGGAAGGGACTCAACACACAGCCTTGTGGCACGCCGGAATTTATAGTGATGGTAGATGAACAATAATTATCTAGTCGGACATGTTGAGGCCGGCTAGTCAGGAAATCCAGTAACCAGTTGCACATGAGGGGACTGATGCCTAGATCCATAAGTTTTGCAATGAGTTTTGAGGGGCTGACTGTATTGAATGCAGAACTGAAGTCTATGAACAGCATTCTAGCGTAGGTGTTTCTATTATCCAAATGTGAGAGAACAGAGTGCAGCGCTATGGAGACGGCATCCTCTGTGCTCCTGTTCTGCCGATAGGCAAATTGGTGGGGATCCAAGGTGGGGGGAAGACAAGATCTGAGGTGTGCCAAGACCAGCCGCTCAAAGCACTTTGCAATGATCGGGGTGAGGGCTACCGGACGGTAGTCACTGAGGCTTGATGGGATGGAGTTTTTGGGTATTGGTACGATGGAGGTGGATTTAAAGCAGGTTGGTACCACAGCATGAGCCAAGGACAGGTTGAATATGTCTGTAAGTACACCTGCCAGCTCACCAGAACACGCTCTAAGAACTCGTCCAGGAATGCCGTCAGGACCCGCAGCCTTGTATACTGTAATCTTGCTCAACATCTCTCCTACATCGTTGGAGGAGAGAGTCAATGGTTGGTGGTCCGGAGTCACATCTGCCTTGGTTGCAGTTGTTAAGTTCTTCCTCTCAAAACGAGCATAAAAGTTGTTGAGCTCATTGAGAAATGAGATATCAGAGGAAGCGGGGGAAGGTCTGGTGGTCTTGTAATCTGTGATCGTCTGTAATCCTTTCCATATGAGACGTGGATTGGAGTTGGAGAAGTGCTCTTCTACCTTCTCCTTATAGTGGCGTTTGGCCTTCTTGATGCCCCTCTTCAGATCAGCCCTGGCTGTGCTATAGGCCTGTGCATCCCCTGACCTGAAGGCGCTGTTGCGAGCTTTCAGCAGGAGTCGGACATTCCTATTCATCCAAGGCTTCTGATTAGGGTACATAGTAATCTGTTTCTGGGTGGTGACGCTGTCTACAGTGGTGGAGATGTGGTTCAGTACAGACGAGGCGTACTGATTCAAATCTACGTTGGTGAACATATTCCAGTCTGTGTTTTTGAATCGGTCTTGTGCATAGTTATGATGAAGAAAAAAAATCGCCACCCCCTTTCGTTATTTTCTTATGCATTTTTAGTGCCTAGTGCCACCAAATGTATATCGTGTAACTAACAGACAGAAAAAAACATGGAATGTCCAAAAGCACTGTTAACACAATGCCATAGTTACTGATTTTTAAGTACATTAGTGATATTGATTAGAAAATCGTGGAAAATCACGAGATATCAGCTCTTGAATTCAATTCACGAGTTAATTTTGTTGTCATTACCTGTATACTTGTGCACATAAATGCCATCTCAAACAAATCACTAAAGCAGCCTTTTACCACCTAAAAGACTTCGACAGAAGGGTTGCATGCTCCATACCAGAAAAACCTGACTCATGCTTTTATTTCCAGTAGACTTGATTATTGCAAAGGTCTTCTGACTGTTCTCCCTCAAAAGAGCATCACATTATAGCTGCAGAGGTTATGAAGTGGTTACCCTTAGTTGTACTAGACATTTAACATGAACAAGAAACTGTAGAAACATGGATGGTCACATTGTTTTCCCATAACTACATGAAGATGGATGGATATGATTGTTTCACGTTTTACAATTAATAACCTTGAGCTTTTGTTTGTTTCCAATTTACCAGGTAAACCAATCCAGATTGCGCATCGTTTCTATATCCGGGTCACAGTCATCAATACGATGTCTAAGGATAGAGAGTACAGCTGAGATGGATGGGACGGCGATGGATGGCTCCACAATAGCAGTCTACCATGCCTACTGTGTGTAAAACTTGAAATAAAAACTGCAAAGATGCACTGTAACTGAGGACGATTCATTTGATTTAAAAACAAAATGTACAGTTTGCTGTTTGTTGATCGATAATGCATCATTAAGTGTCAATTACAAATACAATGTGTAATATATTTTCATCTGTGGAACCTCTTGGGTCTTGCATTCTCAATACATCATCGTGAGTACAGTACTCTGAGGTCTTCTTGGTCAATGATGGGCAAATGTGCAGTGTGTGCACTTCCGCACTTTAATCTTGAAACCATAAATGTGTCATGTACTGCATTGGCACTGTACCTGCAATAGTATTTTGGTTATTGTTTACAGGTTGTTCCGAATACAGTGTGTGTGACACTTTTTATTTTTCTAATTGTCAATGATACTGTTTGCAAGACACATTTAAATAAGTTCAGTAAAAGTGTCGACAACTTACAGGAGAAAAAATATTTTAAAAATGTTTGATTTGGTATGCTGCAAAACAGGCCATTACAACTATTCGAACTTCAAATTATGATAGTCCAATGTTAATGTCATTCTTCAGGAGCTCTTGATTTCTCTGCTGTCAAGCTCAAGCTTCACGTTCTGACTCTTCCTACAGACATTTTAATGACTAAGTCAAATTGGTCTCATCAGCTGGCTCAAAAACGTCAGGAATTAGGGCTGCACAAAATTGGAAAATCATGCAATACGCGATTTTGCTGAATATAGCAATAGATATTGCAATATTTAATATGGATCTAAAGAAATGACTGATGATGATTTTATTATCTAATGAACAAATTATATTTCTCATGCAGTAAAATGTATTCAGAGTTATTTAATTGTAATGACTTCAATAATGTTCAACTAGTGGATGGTGGTGCACATTTTAGCAAGTGGCTGACTGGTCAAATTCAGATAAAAGCAAAAAATTCCATATGAAACTTATTGCATGTCTGTTATATGCATATTGCATGGGCCAATAGCGCGATATCAATATTTTTTCCACTCCACTTCTTCATCTTCTGCTTCTCGTGGTGTTTTTGACACTTCTGTTGTGGTGTCATCAGGTGCATTCTGGGTCCTTTGTCATCTTTGTTGCCTGGTAATAAAAACAAAACCCAAGGTTAGCGCTCAGATTTTTAATTGTCTATCTGTTGTTATGGAAAAATGACAAGATCAACCATGTTTCTCACATTAGTAAAACAATTATTTTGGGCAAACATGTTTATTTCAACAGCTGCTAGTCATGGTGTATGGTTGTCTTGTAACCAAAATGAATTCAATTCTTACGTCAATAACTATGGCATTGGACTGCCAAACACTTATGTATTCAATGTTTTCTGTTATTCACGATATACCTTTAGTGGTACCAGGCACTAATTACTAAAGAAAAATGGATGGTCTAACATTTTCTTTTCTACTTCTTATACAACGCCACTCATGATGGCATGCATTGTTTAAAGGGACACTTTACTTATTGATCCATTTTTAGCAGCAAAAAGTTGCTACTTTTTCAATAATTAATTTGGTGACGTGATTATTTTTTTATGTACATTTAATAACTTTTAAACCATTGTTAAAATGAATCGAACGCCGGCATGTTTGTTACACGTGACTAAATAACCCGGATGTTTACGTCACTAGTGTGTAAACGCTACACTATGGAAGCACTATGCAACGCAGCCGTGCATCTAGCGTCAAACCCGGAAGGATTAAACCTTATTGCTTCGAGCCAACACGACAAAATAACACTACCGAAGGAAAGTCTGCCTTGGATGTGAAAGTTGTGGCGCCAGATGGTCTTTTCGGGCACAAAATAAACTTTGACGAACGAGTGAATCAGGCGGGGGGTGAGTGGTGCTCGTGCGGGAGCTGCAGGAATGGACAATCCGCTAATGAATGTGTGCTGTCTGGAAATGAAAGAACTCGAGGATCGGTTCCTTGCGGACAATCTCAACTGCATCCTGGAACATCAGACATTCAACATGGCAATACTAAATAGACATTCTCAGGATAGCTTTGGTTGCGATGAAAGATGTGAAGAAGAAAAGTCTTGGAGGAGCAAATATCCAACAGGTAAAGTGACACACAGTACGAGCAATGCAAAACGTGTGGAACTGACGAAATATTTCAGGAAAAAGAAAAAATAGTAAAATTAAATGTATCGTCGTTACAGCACCCAACCTCCCCTAGCTGTTTTTTTTTTCTTTTTTGCGTAGCGTCCCACTGCGGTCAGGCCAGCCGCCACTCGAAAAGACGAAGTCAAGCCAGCCGCCCCAACGATTGTTAATACTGTGCATTACGGTAACGTGCCGACGTGCCCCTGCGTTGGCCACCTTCAAATGAATTATGAAATAAAACAGTCCGTGCAGTATAATAACCAATGCCCCCCCACCCCCGAAACATGCCTACCTTTCGCTTTAAATTTGCTTCGCTTCTCCGAGATCTTTCAGTGGCCGTAGTAAGACCTCGATTTGTGCCGGCTGTTGTGAGAGTGAAGTGCATTACTGAACAGTAGTCCCATTTCTCTTTCAGACTTTGAAATGTAAGAAATAATGTACACTATGCATGCGTATGAATCAATAAAAAACTGTATGTCCATGTTTGATTTCAAACATTTTAGCAGTGACTTGTTGCACGGATTTACCCAAACCTCGTTTACATCCCTTTTTAGAACGTGTGTATTTCGACTAACGCATTGATATGCATCCTCAAACGTTGCTTGATCTATACCTAGGCTTTCAAACAAATCTACAACAGTGTTGTAGCTTGCATTTTTATAAGAAAGAGTGGTCTTAATTGCTTTAATAATTTCCCTTGCAGGGGCAGGATGTTTTTGACCTTCATTTTCACATGCACATTCGGCTACATATCTGTGTTATCTTCCGAACACTTGCATTGAGTTTTGCCATGTTCATCAGTTTTGCACCTACAAATAAACATCCTAAGAGATGCTGGCTTGGGATAATGATAAATGACAATCTGTGCCTTTCTTTTTTACACGTTTTTGTGTGTTGCTTTGAATGCTCCTGCACAGATTTGACTGTGTCTAACAGTGACTCATCATCTGAGGGTAATTCACACGTTACATATTTGTCTATAAATTCACAGACTTCTTCATCTGTGTTTTTGTCAATCTGTGGAGCATTGAAAACCCAAAAAGCAATGAGTATGAGGTGAACCACCTTGTTGAAATTCCACACTATGAAAGTAATCCAGGATTTTACCAATTTGATTTGAATCTGACATAATCACCTCTCGTAAGAAGATATGCCACCGAAAATCAAAATATCTTGCTGCAGCAACAGGATAGTGACGCAGCAGTTCACATTTGTCCGCCAATTCCAAGTCTTCTACAGTGTGTTCTACCTTCGGTTTTCAAAATACTGTAAAGAAGGGTTTGCCATCGCAGATCAGCCGAAGAAAATGAACAAACACCAAGGGACACCAAGCTGACGGACACAGGCTTTTAGGTCTCGTTGTACTCGCTGCCAAAAAGCAGGGGTGTTCTCTTAAATTTGTTAGTTTCAACTGTAATGGGCGTAATAACCCAATTAAACGAAGTAAAACACTGCACCATCTACATCATCTTGGTCCCAAGTGATCTTCTTGCAAGAGACTCATCTCAAATTAAAACAATATCCTAAATTGAGGAAGGGATGGATAAGTCAGACTTATCACTCCTCATTTCAAGGCAAATCACGGGGTGTGGCTATTTTATTGCATAAATCTGTGCCCTTTGTTCATTTCAGCACTCTCTGTGACACTTATGGTAGGTTTATTATTGTTGTTGGCCAGATTCAAAACATTCGGGTGGTATTGGCTAATATTTACGCTCCTAATTGTGATGATGATGTTTTTTTTAAAACACCTTTTTCAAAATCTTCCTGATCTGTCATCTCACCACTTGATATTAGGTGGTGACTTCAGTTGTTGGACCGCTCTTCTCATAAGGCCTAATTTTCTGATCATCATATGTCAACTTGGATGTGGACATGAATTTAATGGTTTCTAATTGGAGCAAGTGGCAGAAGCATAGGCCCAAATTAGAGCGTTCCCAGTTAGGGAAACACTTATCACCGTGTCAGTATTTTCAACAGCGAGGAACATGGGACAGAAACCACCCAGACGTGACTTGATTCAGACAAAATGAGCGGGCCGGCCTTCATGGTGTATTGCAGAACCCCAAAAGCCACAAGGCACTTGGCTGGGAAGGTATTGATCACAGTCTGGGCTGTATGTTGTCAAACACGACAACGCTAAAATCAATGGAATGTTCCTTCGATGATGCGACCGACATGTAATCAGATTAAAATGTGGACCCCAAAAACCCACAACGCTAGAAGCTAATGTGGAACTATAATTTTCTATAGCGCTTACTCTGTTCAGGGTCTTTGTGAGCTGAAGTGCATTCCTGTTGACTCATATGCACACTTACAGTCACTAAGTTGGAACTAAACCCACACTGGCTTTCTGGAAGTCCGGCAAGTGAACCACATAAATAGGAACCCAAATAAATAAATACAATTAATAACCAACTTATATGTGTTGTTTTTCTCGGTTACAAATGTGTAGGCCTATAAATGCACTTTTACACTTTTACAGTTAGTATGCTTGCAATGAAACGATTGGGTTCAACGCATGAACACTGTGTATATTTTAGTTGAAAAATGCCTTTATTTGTGAGGCGAGAGTGAGCTCATCCAGATGGAATGAGATTTCAACCAAAGCCAGATCAAAAGAACAATAGCGCAAGAGAAAAGGCGGACAGCTCTTGGGGAAAAAAAAGTATATATAGAAATTATATAGTCATTACAATCAAAACTGATTTCTTTCGTTCAACCCAAGAGATTAAGATGATTGTTTTCAGCTTTGCCCTAGTATCATCAAGGTCATGTATAGACACACACATAAGCTTGCCAAATGACAATCACTGCTTTACTTAAACAGACGATGAGAACAAAAGCCACAAACAACTGACTCTCGTCACAATGAATTAATGAAGGTCATAGGAGTCTAAAATGAAATAAAGAGAACAGCTTGCCAAATAGGGGTGTTAAAAAAAATCGATTCGGCGATATATCGCGATACTACATCGCGCGATTCTCGAATCGATTCAATAAAAAAAAATCGATTTATTTTTTTATTTTATTTTATTTTATTTTTTTTAAGAGCTCAGAATTGTTCATTCGGTAGTCTTACCGATTCAACGTCTTATCATCATTGCCTTTTTTTGTGTGTGTGTGTGTGTGTGTGAATCGATTTTTAAACTTCCATTTTTAATGGAAAAATATTCAACAAAACGTCTGACTTCGGGTTAGGATTCACACCTTGAGCATGGAAGAATGTTATATGAACGGAACATTAAGCCTTAATATTTTATTTTAATGCTGTTCAAACATGAAACAGATTACAACCTCTATAAGACTGAAATTTCAGATAAATAAATAATACATTTTCATATAAATCTTACACTCTATAAGCTTACTGATTAGTATTTTCTAAATTTGAATGAAAAAAAATCGCAACAATCGACTTATAAATTCGGATCGGGATTAATCGGTATCGAATCGAATCGTGACCTGTGAATCGTGATACGAATCGAATCGTCAGGTACTAGGCAATTCACACCCCTATTGCCAAACATATTTTACTGTATATGAGATGAATAGTCAGTCAGAGAAAATAGCATCATCCGTGATGAACCAAATCGTTATGTTGTTTACCGCTTATATGGGGAAGGGAGGGGCATGCTCATGTTATCTATTAGGCTTTGCCTGTCCAGCACATTGCAAGTCTCAAGCCCAATTCACACTGACTGCGGAACGGCTGCGGTGCATTCTCTGTACGGCGGCCGTACGGACGCCGCAAGGATAGAACGCATTCAAGTCTACGTGTCAATTCACACCAGCTTCGGTGCGGTGCGGAATGACTGCGGCGATGCGGAAAGTTTCCGCAAGCGTTCTATTTCTTCCGGATGCCGCATGCGGATTTTCATGAAGCTCAAGAATGATGACACGAGCCGGACAGGAAATCGAGCGTCTCGCATTAAGGTAAATCAGGTATATTTCAAAATAAAGCCGTTTGCGAACTCGTTTTTTGGGGAGGGAAGCTAGCTAGCTGCATAGCATGACATCAGTCGGACATTTAAGATAAAAAATGAGTTCAGAATAAATAAAACACGACAAAATGCCACTATTTAAACACAAAACGTACTTACCCATGGAGAACAGCCATGGTAGAAGTCCCAGAAATAATGTCCAAAAAGCATATCGATGTGACAACAGGCAAGCGTGGCAATTGTTTACAAATAGGACTATACACTGTTGTTATTGGGTGAACTCAACTCTCCAGCTTGAACCCCACGTGATCGTGTGGTCTATCGGGAGCAGATTTCGATGTGACAACAGGCCAGCGTGTCTATTGTTTACAAATAGGACTCTATATACACGGTTGTTATTGGGTGAACTCAACTTGCAAGTGATCTCGTGGTCTGTCGGGAGTAGATTTCCGGACACGCAATGCACGCGGTGTAAATTGCAGTCCTTGCGGCCTCCGTACGGCCGCCGTATGGAAAACGCACCGCAGCCGTTCCGCAGTCAGTGTGAATTGGGCTTCACATCTATGGCGTTAGATTTGTGCCACAATTCCGTGCGTAACAAAATGTTTCGTACGTACAAAATGTGTTTCGTACGTACCAAAAATGTGTTTCGTATGTACAAAATGTGTTTCGTACGTACCAAAAATGTGTTTCGTATGTACAAAATGTGTTTCGTGCGTACATAACAGTCCTCGCGCACGCTTGCTACGTCTCTCCTCAACACTTACGAAACTTTGATTTACGCTTGCGATGCAAGGGTCGAGGCGTGATATTTGTGCCACAATTCTTAACCAATCAGGAGTCGGACAGGAGAGCAAATCCTGATTGGCTGTTTAATATCCAATCAGGCAGAACTTTGACAACGTGTCGTCACGCCGCGTTGCATCATGGGCGCTTCTTCGATTTTTGTTTTGTTTTTTTGTTTACTAGCACTCGGTGCTTTCCTGTTTGTATTTTATCTGCATTTCTGCTGACTTTTATTTACTTAACAAAAGTTTTGTTATATTTAGGGGTGAAGCAGCTCCCAACTGCTTTCCTGCTTAGCGGAAGACAAGTTTTAGCCCTCATGGGACCGTTGGATGACCGTTGGGGGGGACGCTAACTTCCGAATCGAAGACTACTTTCAACATTTTCATTACGGTAAGTAGCATAAAAGTAGCATCTTTTAACTTGGTCACTATCACACACAGGCTTCCAAGACAATCAAAATTGTATGTAATAGTTACATACACGACATTGGCAATGGATAGAATAGAATAGAATAGAATTCAACTTTATTGTCATTGCACTGTCACAAGTTCAGAACAACGAAATGCCGTTTGCATCCATCCAGAAGTCCTTTAGCAAGAGTAAATTATATATTTTAAAAATAAGATCGATTTAGTATGTACACATTATGGCAGGATATGAATATGTATATAATATTGATAAACAGCTAAATAATTGTATATGACTGTCTCTACAGTATTTACAGATATTTATTTACAGTAGTGCAATTATGATCAGGAGACAGTGTTCAGGAGTCTAACAACAGTAGGGAAGTAGCTATTCTGATATCTAGTGGTCTTAGTCCGGAGGCTCCTGTAACGCCTTCCAGAGGGCATGAGGGTAAAGTGTCCATGTGCTGGATGACTGGAGTCTTTCGTGATTTTCTTCGCCCTCTTCAGGCACCGCCTCATATAGATGTCCTCAACAGAGGTGAGTGGTGCACCGGCGATGCGCTGGGCGGCTTCCACCACCCTCTGCAAAGCCTTCCGGTCCATAGCTGAGCAGTTTCCATACCAAACTGTGATGCAATTGGTCAAAATACTCTCAATAGTGCAGCGGTAGAAGTTCACCAGAAGATGTGAGGACAGATGGTTCTTTCTCAGAGCCCTGAGGAAGAAGAGCCGTTGGTGAGCCTTTTTAACCAGCTTGGAGCAGCTAGTTGTCCATGTGAGATCCTCAGAGATGTGGATTCCCAGGAACTTGAAGTTGTTCACACGCTCCACCACCATCCCTTTAATGTGGATGGGTGTATGTGGGGCTGCATTCCTCCTGAAGTCCACAATTAGCTCCTTGGTCTTCTCAGTGTTGAGCAGCAAGTCGTTGGAGTCGCACCACTCAGCCAGATGATCCACCTCCTCCCTGTAGGCAGCCTCATCGTTGTCTTTGATGAGGCCAATCACCGTGGTGTCATCTGCAAACTTAATAATGGTATTGGAACCACTGAAAGGTCTGCAGTCGTGGGTGTAAAGAGAATAAAGGAAGGGACTCAACACACAGCCTTGTGGCACGCCGGAATTTATAGTGATGGTAGATGAACAATAATTATCTAGTCGGACATGTTGAGGCCGGCTAGTCAGGAAATCCAGTAACCAGTTGCACATGAGGGGACTGATGCCTAGATCCATAAGTTTTGCAATGAGTTTTGAGGGGCTGACTGTATTGAATGCAGAACTGAAGTCTATGAACAGCATTCTAGCGTAGGTGTTTCTATTATCCAAATGTGAGAGAACAGAGTGCAGCGCTATGGAGACGGCATCCTCTGTGCTCCTGTTCTGCCGATAGGCAAATTGGTGGGGATCCAAGGTGGGGGGAAGACAAGATCTGAGGTGTGCCAAGACCAGCCGCTCAAAGCACTTTGCAATGATCGGGGTGAGGGCTACCGGACGGTAGTCACTGAGGCTTGATGGGATGGAGTTTTTGGGTATTGGTACGATGGAGGTGGATTTAAAGCAGGTTGGTACCACAGCATGAGCCAAGGACAGGTTGAATATGTCTGTAAGTACACCTGCCAGCTCACCAGAACACGCTCTAAGAACTCGTCCAGGAATGCCGTCAGGACCCGCAGCCTTGTATACTGTAATCTTGCTCAACATCTCTCCTACATCGTTGGAGGAGAGAGTCAATGGTTGGTGGTCCGGAGTCACATCTGCCTTGGTTGCAGTTGTTAAGTTCTTCCTCTCAAAACGAGCATAAAAGTTGTTGAGCTCATTGAGAAATGAGATATCAGAGGAAGCGGGGGAAGGTCTGGTGGTCTTGTAATCTGTGATCGTCTGTAATCCTTTCCATATGAGACGTGGATTGGAGTTGGAGAAGTGCTCTTCTACCTTCTCCTTATAGTGGCGTTTGGCCTTCTTGATGCCCCTCTTCAGATCAGCCCTGGCTGTGCTATAGGCCTGTGCATCCCCTGACCTGAAGGCGCTGTTGCGAGCTTTCAGCAGGAGTCGGACATTCCTATTCATCCAAGGCTTCTGATTAGGGTACATAGTAATCTGTTTCTGGGTGGTGACGCTGTCTACAGTGGTGGAGATGTGGTTCAGTACAGACGAGGCGTACTGATTCAAATCTACGTTGGTGAACATATTCCAGTCTGTGTTTTTGAATCGGTCTTGTGCATAGTTATGATGAAGAAAAAAAATCGCCACCCCCTTTCGTTATTTTCTTATGCATTTTTAGTGCCTAGTGCCACCAAATGTATATCGTGTAACTAACAGACAGAAAAAAACATGGAATGTCCAAAAGCACTGTTAACACAATGCCATAGTTACTGATTTTTAAGTACATTAGTGATATTGATTAGAAAATCGTGGAAAATCACGAGATATCAGCTCTTGAATTCAATTCACGAGTTAATTTTGTTGTCATTACCTGTATACTTGTGCACATAAATGCCATCTCAAACAAATCACTAAAGCAGCCTTTTACCACCTAAAAGACTTCGACAGAAGGGTTGCATGCTCCATACCAGAAAAACCTGACTCATGCTTTTATTTCCAGTAGACTTGATTATTGCAAAGGTCTTCTGACTGTTCTCCCTCAAAAGAGCATCACATTATAGCTGCAGAGGTTATGAAGTGGTTACCCTTAGTTGTACTAGACATTTAACATGAACAAGAAACTGTAGAAACATGGATGGTCACATTGTTTTCCCATAACTACATGAAGATGGATGGATATGATTGTTTCACGTTTTACAATTAATAACCTTGAGCTTTTGTTTGTTTCCAATTTACCAGGTAAACCAATCCAGATTGCGCATCGTTTCTATATCCGGGTCACAGTCATCAATACGATGTCTAAGGATAGAGAGTACAGCTGAGATGGATGGGACGGCGATGGATGGCTCCACAATAGCAGTCTACCATGCCTACTGTGTGTAAAACTTGAAATAAAAACTGCAAAGATGCACTGTAACTGAGGACGATTCATTTGATTTAAAAACAAAATGTACAGTTTGCTGTTTGTTGATCGATAATGCATCATTAAGTGTCAATTACAAATACAATGTGTAATATATTTTCATCTGTGGAACCTCTTGGGTCTTGCATTCTCAATACATCATCGTGAGTACAGTACTCTGAGGTCTTCTTGGTCAATGATGGGCAAATGTGCAGTGTGTGCACTTCCGCACTTTAATCTTGAAACCATAAATGTGTCATGTACTGCATTGGCACTGTACCTGCAATAGTATTTTGGTTATTGTTTACAGGTTGTTCCGAATACAGTGTGTGTGACACTTTTTATTTTTCTAATTGTCAATGATACTGTTTGCAAGACACATTTAAATAAGTTCAGTAAAAGTGTCGACAACTTACAGGAGAAAAAATATTTTAAAAATGTTTGATTTGGTATGCTGCAAAACAGGCCATTACAACTATTCGAACTTCAAATTATGATAGTCCAATGTTAATGTCATTCTTCAGGAGCTCTTGATTTCTCTGCTGTCAAGCTCAAGCTTCACGTTCTGACTCTTCCTACAGACATTTTAATGACTAAGTCAAATTGGTCTCATCAGCTGGCTCAAAAACGTCAGGAATTAGGGCTGCACAAAATTGGAAAATCATGCAATACGCGATTTTGCTGAATATAGCAATAGATATTGCAATATTTAATATGGATCTAAAGAAATGACTGATGATGATTTTATTATCTAATGAACAAATTATATTTCTCATGCAGTAAAATGTATTCAGAGTTATTTAATTGTAATGACTTCAATAATGTTCAACTAGTGGATGGTGGTGCACATTTTAGCAAGTGGCTGACTGGTCAAATTCAGATAAAAGCAAAAAATTCCATATGAAACTTATTGCATGTCTGTTATATGCATATTGCATGGGCCAATAGCGCGATATCAATATTTTTTCCACTCCACTTCTTCATCTTCTGCTTCTCGTGGTGTTTTTGACACTTCTGTTGTGGTGTCATCAGGTGCATTCTGGGTCCTTTGTCATCTTTGTTGCCTGGTAATAAAAACAAAACCCAAGGTTAGCGCTCAGATTTTTAATTGTCTATCTGTTGTTATGGAAAAATGACAAGATCAACCATGTTTCTCACATTAGTAAAACAATTATTTTGGGCAAACATGTTTATTTCAACAGCTGCTAGTCATGGTGTATGGTTGTCTTGTAACCAAAATGAATTCAATTCTTACGTCAATAACTATGGCATTGGACTGCCAAACACTTATGTATTCAATGTTTTCTGTTATTCACGATATACCTTTAGTGGTACCAGGCACTAATTACTAAAGAAAAATGGATGGTCTAACATTTTCTTTTCTACTTCTTATACAACGCCACTCATGATGGCATGCATTGTTTAAAGGGACACTTTACTTATTGATCCATTTTTAGCAGCAAAAAGTTGCTACTTTTTCAATAATTAATTTGGTGACGTGATTATTTTTTTATGTACATTTAATAACTTTTAAACCATTGTTAAAATGAATCGAACGCCGGCATGTTTGTTACACGTGACTAAATAACCCGGATGTTTACGTCACTAGTGTGTAAACGCTACACTATGGAAGCACTATGCAACGCAGCCGTGCATCTAGCGTCAAACCCGGAAGGATTAAACCTTATTGCTTCGAGCCAACACGACAAAATAACACTACCGAAGGAAAGTCTGCCTTGGATGTGAAAGTTGTGGCGCCAGATGGTCTTTTCGGGCACAAAATAAACTTTGACGAACGAGTGAATCAGGCGGGGGGTGAGTGGTGCTCGTGCGGGAGCTGCAGGAATGGACAATCCGCTAATGAATGTGTGCTGTCTGGAAATGAAAGAACTCGAGGATCGGTTCCTTGCGGACAATCTCAACTGCATCCTGGAACATCAGACATTCAACATGGCAATACTAAATAGACATTCTCAGGATAGCTTTGGTTGCGATGAAAGATGTGAAGAAGAAAAGTCTTGGAGGAGCAAATATCCAACAGGTAAAGTGACACACAGTACGAGCAATGCAAAACGTGTGGAACTGACGAAATATTTCAGGAAAAAGAAAAAATAGTAAAATTAAATGTATCGTCGTTACAGCACCCAACCTCCCCTAGCTGTTTTTTTTTTCTTTTTTGCGTAGCGTCCCACTGCGGTCAGGCCAGCCGCCACTCGAAAAGACGAAGTCAAGCCAGCCGCCCCAACGATTGTTAATACTGTGCATTACGGTAACGTGCCGACGTGCCCCTGCGTTGGCCACCTTCAAATGAATTATGAAATAAAACAGTCCGTGCAGTATAATAACCAATGCCCCCCCACCCCCGAAACATGCCTACCTTTCGCTTTAAATTTGCTTCGCTTCTCCGAGATCTTTCAGTGGCCGTAGTAAGACCTCGATTTGTGCCGGCTGTTGTGAGAGTGAAGGCTCCGTGTTGCTAGCAGTTGCGGCTCCTCCATCGGCTTGATTATTTCCCACGTCTGGTTCTTTAAAGATACTCGGTACTGCGTTGGGCTTTAGTATTAGGCGTGTGGCGTACCCCATCTCAAATTGTAACATATATTCGAAGTCCTCATGCCTGAAATGTTCGCTGCGCGCACGCCTGCTTGTCCTTCGGGAGGTTGACAGCACTTAGCAAACAAACCATTGTCTACTCAAGTAGCTTTTTTTTTTTTTTTTTTTTTTTTTTTTTTTGGGGGGGGGGGTCTCGCGGGTTTTTCCTTGCCGACGCCTTGCAAAATTTTGCAATACAGTAAGGCATAACTGACGTTTGTGTCTTCCTCGTTGTTATGTCTGCGTGAACTACTGTTCCCCAAGCGAGTATACACACTAGTGACGTCACCACTTGGGGGCGTTGCAACACGGAAGTACTTCTATGTTGAAAAAAGTTAAATAAATCAATATAGGAGTGTATTCTTCAGCTCTTATGCATGTTTCGTAGCTATACTAACTATTTACTGCCAATCAAGCCATACATGTAAAATTAAAGGAGCCTTCCTTTAAGATTGTAATGATAGTAGCACGGTCAAAAGAGGACAAAACTATAGGATTTACTGACTTAAATACAGTACAGTATTTTGTAACTTACCATAATGAAAACGTAAGTAGCAGGTTAGCCTCTTCTCTTTTTTTTTCTTCTATTTTATGCCGTCATCCAACATCACCATGAGCGCTAAAACTTGTTTTCCCTCCTTCTTCCGCTAAGCAGGAAAGCAGTTAGGAGCTGATTCATCCCGTAACATAACAAAACTTCGATTAAGTAAATAAAAATCAGCAGAAATACAGACAAAAAGTCAAACAGGAAAGGACCGAGTGCTTGTTTAAAAAAAAAAAAAAAAAAAAAAAAAAAAAAAAAATCGAAGAAGCGCCCATGATGCAACGCGGCGTGACGACACGTTGTCAAAGTTCTGCCTGATTGGATATTAAACAGCCAATCAGGATTTGCTTTCCTGTCCGACTCCTGATTGGTTAAGAATTGTGGCACAAATATCACGCCTCGACCCTTGCATCGCAAGCGTAAATCAAAGTTTCGTACGTGTTGAGGAGAGACGAAGCAAGCGTGCGCGAGGACTGTTTTGTACGCACGAAACACATTTTGTACGTACGAAACACATTTTTGGTACGTACGAAACACATTTTGTACGTACGAAACACATTTTTGGTACGTACGAAACACATTTTGTACGTACGAAACACATTTTGTTACGCACGGAATTGTGGCACAAATCTAACGCCATACACATCACTCGTTTCATGGCAAGCGTGCTGAACAGATTATAGATGGCTTGCACAACGTGTGAGCATACTCCAAATCCCCATTTATGCGCACCCCAACAAATGACTCACATTATCCAAAGTTGTATTTGCTAATTGAGTGATTTATTTAATCTGGTGTTCAGCATATTTCTCTATCCTCTTGAGTCTTATGGGCTGAAATTTGTACCAACCAGAAATTGAATTAGAATATTTTATATTTGAATTTGAATCGCCAAACTTGAATAATGTAGACTTACACCAATCTGATGGGCTGGATTGGGTTAGGGTTAGATAGGGTTAGGGTTACGTTAGATTGTGAGTTACCGGTCACGGTAAAACAGTCTGTTTCAATGTCCTCGAGTATATTTGCGCATCCTCTCAACTTTAACGGCAACAGTTTTCCTGCACAATTTGCAAACGACTTCTAATCAAACAACCTCCACACGACGAAGGTAGCTCACTTTGCCGACATAACTGGCTACAGCTCACATGTTTTTGTGAAGGAAATGTAGAACTGCTAGCTGTCTCCCTACCTGTCGTGTCGCCTTTGCATGGAGCTGAATCGCGTTGTGCTGTGATGTTTCCTTAAATTGGATGTGGACGTTTTAACCAGCGCAAAGTTTCCAACGCACTGAGAGGGTTTTGTAATCTTTACTGGACACAAATGCGAAGTAATGGCTGTATTTCCAATGAGCAAATGCGGTTTGTGGCGGTCCAGCTGCTTCTTCAATTGTTTACGTCGTGACGAGGTAGGAATTGTCTATTGTTTTGGCCAGACTGCTAGCCTGCAGCTCACACTTGTTGGTACACGTGACCCGGGGTTGCGTCTTTCCTTGAGAAAACGTGACATGCCATGTGACGTCACTCCCAAACGCAAGAGAAACATTTCCTCCTCGAAATTATCTTCGAAGTGGACAACAAAATTTTGCATACTACATACATTATGAGGTAATAAAAAAATAGCAACGTACAGCCACTTAGGAAAGTAACTTCAATCAGATTACTGTTTCTGGAAAAATGAACACGTTAGATTGCTCGTTATTGAAAGAAAGTAATCAGATTACAATGAGTTACTTAGTAACGTTAGTGACAACACTGTTCCCTGCACATGGGTCCACCTTCTCTCAAACCCACTGAACCTGAGACTCGGTTATCGTGATCGGTCCAAAAAATTCGAATTGTACAAATTTAATTTTAACAGTTAGTTATTGGAAATAAAGCACCATATCTTGTCCTGCCCGTTTGTCTTCCTGTCACGTTTCTCCGCCTTTGGGTCCCATCACACCCCCATCGGAACCAGTGTTGGGGGTAACGCGTTTCAAAACTAACACATTGCAGTAATATATTACATTTAGGTAGTCACGAGGTAATATAACGAGTTACTCAATAGATTTTTGTAATATTATTACAGTTACTTACCCTCGTAACGCATTACAACATCGCGACCAGAAGGGAAAAACAAAACAAAAACATCACCATAAATTTAAACCCAATCTATTATAATATCTACATTTTACAACACAAGCTGCTACAACTATCGGGTAGCACTTGAAAGTTGCAATCTCTTTTAAGAGTCCGACAATATTGGTTTATCTAGACACGATACTCAGCTCTGCGGCTGAGAAATCATCATTTGTAAGACCATTCACTGTCATGGTTTCATGAAATAAAATGTCCAACATTCAAAATACAAGCAGAAAAAACCCCAAAGTAAAACAAAAACCGAGTTTAGAACTGTGAAGTAGCATAAGAGTCATTATGTAGATAAGATTTGAATGAATGTGCCATCACTTGCAGAATGAAAAAAAAAATGATAATCATCATTCTGATTAACTGTTAGCGAGCAAAATGCAAAAAATGCAAATCTGTTTGTCTCTGAGCCAAAGAAGAGCATCAGTGGCCGATGACGTCACGGTAAAGAAACTCCGTTGGACAAACTACCACTCGCCACATTAAATAATTAGGCTATGTTCACACTGAAGGGCGTGCTGCCCAATTCTAACTCTTTTTGTTTTTTCTAGGCTTTTTTTTTTTATGTATTCGTTCACATTAAGCACAAAACACAACACCGAGTGATGTTCACCCAAAACACGTCCTCACGTGACACCGGTTTGCGGAAGTAGATGTGGTCCCGCGTGGATAGTATGTAAATCCGTGTTTTATCAATCTCATACTGTCAGAGTAGGGATGCAGGAGGAGGTAGAAATGTTTTGGGGAAATGAGGCGAGTATGAGAGTTGGAGGATCTACTTATACTGATGTCACGTCATTGCCGTGCATCATAAATGAAGCGCCTACAGGGCTGAATTTACATTGCCACAAATGTCAACTTAAGAGTAAGTAAACTTTATTTGTACAGAGCTTTTCACAGACACAAAGTTAAAAACTGCACACACATTCAAACACCTGTGGTCGGCTGCTGCTACACAGCTGTCAGGTCCACTGGAAGCAAATCGGGGTAGTGTCTTGCTCAAGGACACTACGACATGGTCCCCAAGGGTGAGGATTAAACTCACAACCTCACAGATGGGAGATGACCACTACCACCACTGAGCCATGCCGCTCCTAACACCTATACCTAATACTTCATGTTTCAATTTAGTTATCAATTATACTTAATCCATCACTATTATTTGTTAGACCAATGATTAAGTTGACTTTAATATGTAAAAAAATACATTGTGTTACTGTTAAGGTAAAGAGGAACATGGCATTTGGCAATATAAACTCATCTTTCCCTTGTGTATAAATCTATTTGAATATTTTGGTAATTTCATTGATAGTGTATTTATTTACTGGACCAAATATCAGTTAAAATATCTGAAAAATACATTTGGATTACAAATATTAATCAAAGCTAGTGATCTCCCACATTAATAGAGTGACAATATTTCACATTATGCCCCACGCTATATAGATAAAGTTCTTCATTTCAAGTTAACTTTACCAGCTATGGTTGCAAATTTTGCAATTTCTTTTTAAGATGTCAAAATCATGATTAAATGAATTAATCCCCGAAAAAAAAAAAAAAAAAGTAACTTAAAAGTAACTTAAACTTGAGTAATTAATTACTTTTCACAGACGGTAATATTGTAAAGAAGCATTACTTTCAAATGCAAGTAACTAGTAATATGAAATATATTACATTTTGGAAGTAACTTGCCCAACACTGATCGTAACATACATTTCAGTTAGGCAACCATCACAATGACTATGACGTGACGCGTGTTAGAATCACAGTGATTCTAAATGATTGGCTCAGAGGGAAACCATTTTGCGGCGTTGCCCTACATCTGTTGATGCCTGTGGACACTTCCTGCCTCTTATGTTCTATGAAAGATGACATGAGTGCAGGACACCGGGAGAGGACGGAATACCAGTGCGCCCGGGGGAAGCCACAACTGACGTCATCTGGTGGTTTGAACTTGGCTTGGAGAGTAATGCATATTCAACATGTCTTTTACCATTAAGTACAAAGAAAATATAAAAATACATTTAAAAAATGCTAAATAAAATAATTTAAATAATGCTAACGGTTAGCATCAATAGGCATGGCTTTAGAACTGTATAAGTAATGAATATTTAAAGCATGTTACCAGGCTCCGATTAAATTCCTGGTAAGGTGCTTAGAATGTATGCCTTCCAGCTCACCTCCATCTTTACCCGGATTTTCAAGAAATGTTTCTGCACTTTAATTTGTCTCACTTTACAATGTTTATAGTTAAAAGGCTAAGAGGCAGTGAGGCACAATGCAGAACTTTGTACATTGTACACGTTTTTGCATTAAATAAATGCATAATTGGACAATTTCCTTTTTATGGGCAATTGTTTGGCTTTTTTCCAAGTCACATATCGTGATATATTGCTAAAAAAGTTTTTTTAAACAATATATCAAAAATCGTAGATATCGTGTATCGCGATATCGATATCGTGAGTCAAATATCGTCACAGTAGTAAATCGTGGTTTACCCGTATCGTCCCGCCCCTAATACACACACATTATATATATATATATATATATATATATATATATATATATTGATATATATATTAGGGCTGTCAAAGTTAAAGCGTTAATAGATTAATTAATCACAGAAAAATGTCGCATTAAATCATGTATTAACGCATATTAATCGCACTATTTTTTTGGACCGCACTTGAGCCTTGAACGTAACCGCGGATGGTTACATTGAAGGCTGCGCAGGTCAGTGATGAGGTCAATGCACGGCATTTCCTCCTCCTGTTGTTTCAAGATGAGCGGGGTAACTCCCGTCGGTGGTAAATTTCGCTTTAAAAAACACCCCGACGGGACTTTAGATAAAACAAAAGTAATTTGCGTTTAATGAATTAATAATTGCTGAATTGCACCCAATTGATGTGATGCTGTTACATTTTGAGCAATACACGCATGCATGCAATTGCGTACATGCATTTAATCAATGTTTGCAAATGACATTCAGATAATAAAATACGCCAAAATATTATGGTATTTTAATTTATTTTATATTACATGAATACACAAGTAATTTAGCTGATTAATCGTGATTAATCAGATTAAAAATTTTAATCGTTTGACAGCACTAATATATATATATATATATATATATATATATATATTTATATAGTCAAATCCGCTTAGGTGAATATATATATTGTCCAACCCACTTATGTGAGCCAGCTCTCTGTTTAAAGGGTTATGGATTCTCATTTCCCTCTTCCACTGTAACCGTGGCCTTATGAAGTGACAGAAGCCAATTAAGTCAGTGTTGTGAGTGATTCGCCAAGGTTAACTTGCCAACTACCTCCTTATTTATTGCCACCCCAATCTTACTTCATTCCAAACATGTCAAGGATTCAAATTCTAACACATCAATACGTCATCTTTCACACTGTAAAATGGTCCTATCACTTCCTTAAATCGATACACACATGAAATACAGCGTGTGACTATCTTTCATGGGCTTTCAACGTCCCTACACAATCATTTTTCGCTAAAATAAAACATATGATAGCAAATGCGCAAGTGACTTTTCCTGAACGTGAACTTTTCTGGTCGTGAGGCTGCATGAATGCACATCTCGCGACTTTAGAGATCTTTTCCAAACCTCAATTAAATCAGTATTGTAAAGTCATTTGTATTTTCATTGCCGTCAGCATTGAATTTGTCCCAAAAAAAAAAAAAAAAAAAAAAAAAAAGCTGAAGCGGTTAAGTGATACCATCCCTCTCATTGTTGGTTCACTGTCAGGTATCTCAACTTTATCACCAAAAGGGTGAAGGAAAACAACAAGGGACTAATGGTTTGTTTTTTGCTTTTGTCTGTTTTGAGTTTGTCATCATGTTCCTTTACGGATCTGTTATGTTCTGCTTTCCTTGTGTCTCCCCTAGGATTGTCAAGCCTTGTCTTGCCCACCTGTGTTTGCCTGCCCTTCCTCATGTGTCAACCAACCAGCACCCTCTGCCACTTGTGTCTTGTCCAGGTGTCCCTTGTTGTGTAATTAGTTTGTGTATTTAGTCACCTGTTTTCCTTTGAGTTCCTTTCGGTTCATTATTTTCACCACATCATACTGCCGTTTGCTGCGTTTCCCCAAATGTCTTTTTTTGCTTACATTTTGGATTTCGCTTTGGTTTGATTAAATTACCTTCACCTCTGCCTCCACCCCCTGTTTCCCTGCACCTGTGTCCGCCACTACACCTTAATAGTGATGGCGGGATGAAGCCCCGTGAATGTATCGAGTCTTTTGGGCCATTTGCTTCGCCAAAAGGCTGATCAGTTGAGGCCTCATTTAATAGCTCATTTAGTAGTGCTGACATCTGCTGGTCATTTGGTGTAACGCAGATGTTATGTGGTTCGCAGGCAACAAATCAGTAAATCTGTGCGCAAAATAATGGAAGTTTTGTCCATTAAATATTGTCCGTATATTTGTCAGTTGTATGTTCAGTTACTTGATGTGCTTGTGTAACTGGGACACACATTGGATAGAGGGAATGGTGTATTTTATTGATTTTTGTTAAGGAATAAAATCATTTTGACTGTGTTGGGACTCAGTCGATTCCTTTTTTTTTTGGATATGATTTCCCCTGCCTTTGAGAAAACCCTCTCGCAGGGGACAGAGGAAGCAGGCGTGCAAAGGAACTGAAGTGCCAACTGGAACAGCTGTCTGTTTATATCTGTTCGAAAGGCTCCCAAACTGGTGAAGTCGTTCGCTTTTTGGGTGGCTCCATTCTCAAGCAGGAGCGCAGCAATGATCCAAGACTCAGACGGTCATGCGGGGGACCCTTCCTGGGTTTTCCGCGCCTATTTATGGAACGCGACTCACGATGCGAGTCAGTCACGTGATCGCTGAAAACGGGGCCTCGTTTGCCTTCGGTCACGTGATATGAGGAAAAAAAGAGACGGGCCTCGATACGGGCTCCATTTAACCACGCCCCCTTTGTGCGGGGCATGACTCGCGACTCTAGTTCCATTTGTGACATCACTACTTATCAGACCAAGAAGCCTTTTTAACCTGTTTTGCCCTGGATCTTTGATTTTTTATTTTTTTTTTGGTTATAGTCTTCTTCGCCAAGATCTGCAGCCAGCCCACCCTCTCCCTGCCTGATTGCCTGTCTCGTGAGTTTTTTTGTTTTGGAATTTTGCCAGACCTCAGCAAAATAAACTGTTGTTTTCTACTACTTGTTGCCTCTGCCTTCTGGGGTCCAACCTCAGACAATCCATAACAGAATTCTCTGGCCAACATGGACCCCGCAGAGAGCGAGATCAGGCAGGCCTTGGCCTCTCAAGGAGCACGAAGTCGGCCTGCATGAAGAAGCCCTTCAAGGAATCATGGACTCCCTCAGCAAGCTCAATGCCAGCATGACCCAGTTTGATAGACGCTTGGACCAGGTTGCCACCCAGCTCTCCATACCCCAGGCTCCGGCTCCTCCTGTTTGTTTCTCCAGCAACCCCGCCCAACCATTCCCGGGAAACTTTCATTCCAACTTCCATTCCATTAGTGAGTTTATTCACCAGTGTTCACTAGTTTTTAATCAGCAGCCCTCTATTTACACTACTGACGGTTCTAAAATAGCATTTATTATGCGTTTGTTGTCCGATAAAGCATCAGCTTGGGCTGTAGCCTTGGCCGAAGCCAATTCACCTGTTTGAATTCACTACAAGTCGTTCACAGCTGAAATGCTCAAGGTCTTTGACCACCCGCTCAAAGGAAAGGAGGCCAGTAATAGGCTTCTTTGTCTATGTCAGGGTTTGGACCCTGTTTCAACTTACTCAATTGATTTCTGCATTCTCGCAGCAGAGAGCGGATGGAACAAGGCTGCATTACAAGGACTTTTTCTACGGGGGTAAGTAAGGAGCTGAAGGATGAGTTGGCTGCTCGTGACGAGACATCATACTTAGAAGAGCTAGTCTCTTTAGCTATTTGCTTAGACAACTGCCTCCGTGAGAGATGCAGGGAAAGGGCAGCTAGGCAGAGTGTCCCTGTAAAGCCTTGTCGGCCAAGGGGTCTACGACAGCAGCCTCCATCCCTCCTGCCACCTTCTTCCGGAACTCCACCATGGACACCCTCTACCCCCAGCACTGAGGAACCAATGCGGCTTGGGAGGATTAAGCCAACATCTGAGAAGCGTCAACACAATTTACAACAAAGGCTCTGTTTCTACTGTGGCCAGGCTGGCCACCTCAGAGTGCAATGTCCCCCGTCTACTATCATCTCTCCCACCTATTGACTTGCTCCCTGGTGCCCCCTACCCTTCCAGCAAAATGTTTAACCTTTCCAGGCCTGAAAGGGAGGTCATGGAAGTCTATATCACTGACTCCCTTGCTACCGGACTCATTCGTCCTTCATCATCCCCTATGGGGGCAGGATTATTTATTTATTTATTTTGGACAAAGGACAAGACTCTTCGAGGACGGGGATGAGTGGAAGACTGCTTTCAACTTGGTCATGCCTTTCGGGCTCACAAATGCACCTGCTTTTTTTCAGGCTCTCATCAATGATGTCCTACGAGACATGCTCAACCGGTTTATGTTAGTTTACCTTGATTACATTCTCATTTTTTCCCACACACTCGAGGAGCATATCCAGCATGTTAGACTTGTGTTACAACTGCTGTTAGAAAACAGATTGTCTGTGAAAAGTGTGAATTTCATGCCTCCTCAATTAGCTGCCTAGATCTTATAGTGGAGAAGGGGAAAATCAGATCCGATCCTGCCAAGGTTCAGGCAGTGGCTGAATGGCCCACTCCTATGACCAGAAAAGAACTGCAAATATTTCTAGGGTTTGCTAATTTCTATCATTCGTGACTATAGAAAAGTAGCTATACCAATGACTAAGCTTTCGTCTACCAAGGTTCCCTTTTGAATGGTCACCTGAAGCTGAGGCAGCGTTTGGAAAGTTAAAGTGCTTGTTTTCCTCTGCTCCTGTCCTGTCTCATCCTGATCCTACAGTGCAATTCATGGTGGAGGTGGACGCCTCGAACACCGGGGTGGGGGCAGTGCTCTCTCAACGCTCCAGTTCAGACCAAAAGATTCACCCCTGTGATTTCTCCTCACGCCGGCTATCCCCAGCTGAAAGGAACTACGAAGTGGGGAACGGAGAGCTACTAGCGGTGGTTCTGGCGCTTGAAGAATGGAGGCACTGGTTGGAGGGGGCATCTCACCCATTCGTGGTATGGACTGACCATAAGAACTTGTCTTATCTCCATTCCGCCCGCAGACTCAACTCACGCCAGGCTCGGTGGGCTCTGTTCCTTGGTCGATTTTAACTTAACGCTAACCTACTGCCCTGGTTCAAGAAATGTCAAGCCTGATGCACTCACAGTAGTTCGAATCCCCAGCCAAGGAGCCCACAGAGGAAACTATCCGGCCTTCCTCCTGTGTAGTAGGAGCATCCCAGTGGGAAGTTGAAAGGGTGGTCAAACAGGCCCTGGAAAACCATCCAGTTCCTGAGGCCTGTCCTACAGATCGCTTGTTCATGCCACCACCGGCCCGGTCCTCTGTGCTTCAGTGGGGACGTGATTCCAGAATGTCTTGCCATCCAGGTGTTGTGTGACCTCCCGTAACCCAGTTTCCTGGTCAACTCACCTTCCCTGGATCGAGTATTCCCATAACTCTTTGGTTTGCTCCGCCACTGGCATGTCTCCATCCATGGTCTCTAATGGCTTCCAACCCCCACTTTTCCCAGCCCAGGAGACAGACTTGGCAGTTCCCTCTGTGCAGGATGATCTCCGGCGTGCCCACAGAGTCTGGCGTGAGGTTCGTGCAGCTCTCGCTCGCACAGCGGCTCGGAACCAGAGGCTGGCGGATCGCCGGCGTACCCCAGCCCCTACTTACCAGCCTGGCCAGGAGGTATGGTTGTCCTCCCGTGACCTCCCACTCCAGGTGGACTCGCGGAAACCTGCGCCAAGGTACATTGGCCCTTATGTCATTGAGCGCATCATTAACCCAAGTGTGGTCAGGCTCAGGCTACCTCGCTCCTTGAATGTCCATCCTGTTTTCCGTGTCACTTGTAACAAGAGTACCAAGACGACCTGTTGAGTGTACGCTCTTACCTTTACAAATGATCTTTGATGTATTGCCGCGCTCTGTCATGTGACCGCACGTACCACCAATAAGAGCCGCTTATGGTCAGTAGTGCGGAAGGAGCCAGGCAACGCGTGTGGAAATGTTTGTTATGGATCGAGGTGGGTTTTTTAGAAAGCTCTATCTTGAATATAGTTATGTTGAAACTTAAACGCCTACTTATTGACTTGTAGAGCCGACTGCCAGCACCGGACTGCATTGTTTCACCATCGCGGTTGTTTGAAAAGTCGAATTGGTGAGTCATGTGTTAACATGAGCCATTTCTGTGGTGCTTTGACATGGTTCTCAAACGACTGAATGAAGTGATTAATGGTACTGATTATTCACTGTTAGCTCGTATTTTATGTACAATGTGGCGTTTTACCCAGATTTGATTGTTTGAAATGTAATAATACTGAACAGTATTTTACTAAATGAAGTTGTTCTTTTTGATATTTGAATGTACTTGAATTGTGTATGTTTTATACAGCTTCATTAGAATATATTATTCTTATGAATTAAATTTAATGCTGCTATTGCTAATTTTGCACAACTTTAGCACTTTAATATAGTACATTAGTTTTGATAAATTGATTGACATGTCTAATAGATTTATATTGTACAATATTGATGATGGATTGGAACTTTTGGATTGATAATGCTGTTAGTGTTATTTATGCAATGTAGTTTCTTATTTGTGTACACAAAGAATATTAAGATGGTCCTGTTTCATACAGGCCAGACTTGAATTGATGGTGAGCTAAGCCCAGGAACAGTCAACGAACATTGAATGCAGCTAAGGAAATGGAGATTCCTGCCAGGAACCCCAGCCACCTGCTCTGTTCGGGCTGGAAGGAGGCTCTTGGAGCCGACCCTGCACATTTCCATCACTTGCACTCTGATCTGCAACCCCCCCGGATTCATTCTCTCAGTTACTCACATTCACTCATACACATCGGTTGCTGGACAATTGGATCACTATATTGCTGGTTGCATGAACTGTGACTACGTTTTTGCGCAAGTGAACTGTGAATGTGCGATTGCCAACAAATGAACTTCATATTGCAGAACTTTGGAAATTATCAATCAAGATAGTTCAATCTGTGCCTAGATAGAGTTGTTTCTTTCTTTTCCCTTCTTTTCTTTATTTTGTTTCCCCATGTTAAATGATTGAAAATGTATTATTTTCACTGAATGGCCATTAATTTTGTCTCTTGTACATATATGTATATTTGTCCTGTCCACTAGGGTTGTTGTTCACGTTGTAATTTAATACATGGTGAAATTACCAAACACAAGTTTAGCCTCTGCCTCCTCTCTTCCCGAGACACTCTTCTGACACCTAGCCTATTCTTACTTCTGTACTTTTGTTATGATATGCAGCAAATATTGGCTACACACTCCTCAAGCCTGTCTCCTCTAGCCGTTTCTAGCTGTTTTTTGGTTAGTCTTCGCCAAGATCCTGCAGCCAGCCCAGCCTCTCCCTGCCTGATTGCCTGCCTCCTGAGTTTTTTTGTTTTGGGATTTTGCCAAACCTCAGCAAAATAAACTGTTGTTTTCTACTACTTGTTGCCTCTGCGTTCTGGGGTCCAACCTCAGACAATCCATAACATGATTGTTGTTTGTGTACCTCAGTATTAGCAAATCAGGGCTGTACGTTACCTTCATTTTAACAGCCGATTATAAGTTGCCATCTGTGAGGAATGTTTGTTTCGAATATTTCATATAGGCATAACAAATGTTTTATCCAGACTTTTTTTTTTTTTTAAATGTTAGACTGATCCATTGTTTTCCAACCAGGCGTCAAATAGCTCAAACTGTGGCGCATATTGGGGTGTAATACATATTTTGATTCATGTTATTTTAATGCTACACCAGCACCATAATTTTTTAATTTAGGGTTACATTGAAAGAATGAAGTACTAAATACTTGTTTTTCAATTTCCAAAGTCACAGAGAGCCACAACAGAAGAATGCAAATGCCACATGTGGTTCCAGACCTGTAGGTTTTAGTCCCATGAGCTAGGGGGCCTCTTCAGAAAGTCAAATTTTCTAACCTTCGTGCCACCTGTCCTTAACCTTTGGATTATGTCATTGTGTCAAGGAGAAATGAAATGGTACCTCCTTTCGAACATAGGAAAGGACAGAACACTTTCACATGAGTTTGACTCCACTTTTCCTTTTAATGATGTGATCATACAACGGAGAGTATTGCTGACAAAGTCTCTCACTTTCAGACTACCTGCAAAATAAAATGAAAAAAGTACAGATGTTAGACTGATTTTTTATTTATTTTTTCCTTTTGATTTTGGAATTGCACATTCTCAAATTTGCTATAGGTGGCTTGCTTTAAAGTGGCATACAGTCACCTTGACTAAATTTTACTGCCCCTATCCTCTAAGTACTTCCGGGTCATGCCACCATAAGAGGGTAGGAAAGGAAATTTTCTTGGTAAAAATGAGAATATGAAGAAGCCCCCTAGTGTAAAGTACTGTATGGATGCAATGTATTTTGAGTTAACATCCATGTAATTTTACCACATATACTGAAACCTCGTTTAGTTTTTCTTTACGCATGTACCAACTCAAGTACATAATACTTTTCAGAATTAAATTTAGCTCATGTGCTCTTTCTTAGGCTCTCAATTATTCTTATTTCGCAGATTAACTATTTTTTTAAAGGGTAAATAGACCAAATAATTCTCAGATGGTTGGAGCTTTGTATGTAGTACAGTAGATTATGCAAGATGAAATCATTAAACCACATAAAACAAAATGTCACTGAGTTTTTAAGAAGCAAGTTTGTGGACAAAGACACATTGAAAAAATGTATAGCAGGCTGGAGGAATAAAAGGGAGCAGCCATGGGTGCTCTCATGACTCCATCATTTCATCATTGAGCTGGAGGATCAAATGCCAGAGCAATCAATCGTCCGGCAAGCAGACATCTCTGGCACAAACCATGATGACATTTATCTCCCCATAGTCTATATCAATAGAATAAAAAAGAGAAAAAATCAATTGTCCCAATACACCCTGCACACACACACACACACTGTCAATCCAGCTTTTTGCCACCCTCATCATTTGTTATTTATAGGCATAGCTACCAAGGATTGAGGGGCCTGTGAAAAGCCTACCTCGGGCCCAACCACGTCAAATTGGGTGCTTTTATTAAAAATCATCGTCACTCAGCTCTCTCCACAAAACGACTCAAACCATATCCATAAGGCCCCCCTTTATAGCGCTTCCCTCTGCGATCCTGCTTACGAGCTGTCTCACTGTTATACCATCAATGCATGTGATTGATGCGCAAGGGCAGTAATGAAGTTCAAGGGACAATTCCAGCTGCAACGCTAACTAGCCTTTCACTAACACCCACACATGAAAACAGCGAGTCTCTAATCTGACACAGAATTATCACAGAGCCTGACCTCTGTGACATTTTAAATGCATTTGCATGTTAACTAGCAAGACACAGCTTGTCCCCTCCCCCACTTCTGCATTCAAACCTCCCACTGTGACATTTTAAGGCGCACAACAGGGACGTATATCTCCAGATAGCCTGCTCCTCCCCACCCTTGTCCGTGGAATTGTTTGTCCAGGAGGGTCCTACACTGAGGAGTTCATCAAGTCAAGAGGTCCAATCATCAACACATCTCATTCAAACATCTTTTCTATGAGATGCACAAAGTATATTTGCATTGTTTCCACACCTGACAAGGCTTATAGTGGCCAGGGCCCAAAACTAGAAAATGTCTCCCCTCAGAGCAAACCCTATTTTATCACATAGTGCCTCAGCTTGCGTACTCCAGTGTTTCATGTCTCATCACTCTTGCTAAAGACAGAACAATCAGAGAGATGTCTGCACTCCTTGTAAAAGAAGACAGGCCCTGCTCCAAATGAGGCTATTCACCCAGTTCTAAATGGCTCATCAATAATTTACTGTCACCGGCAAGCACGAGCTGAAACTGGGTAAAAAGTTTAGCTGAAAACATGTACCTACCAGAAACTAGCATAAAGTATCAACCTTGAACTTGTGGTAGTCATTACCCAAAGGTTTATTTCTGATCCTTCTAAGCCATACGCCATGTCATTCCTTGTTATTCTGGGTGTCTCCTTAAGCATCTTCCATGAATACAGCATAAACATTTTGGCAGTTGGTGTTTGGAGGATATTATAGCACAAGCGCTCAGCGCTCAGGGATATCGATTTTGCTTTAGCGGCCAAGAGCCATGGCTCTACTGGCATCAATACATCCAGGAGAGGGAGCTGAATGAGGAGGAGTGACCTTGAGCCAGTAAGCAATCTTGGCAGATAAAGCTGTGTCCTGAAATACAGCAGACAGAGGATACACATGGGATGTCAGAGAACACTGACAGGAGTGACTTTGCAGTTGTGGGAGGGTTGGTGGTGTCATGCATTGATTCATGGATAATTTGTCCTTCTTTGTGTTGTTTCTCAAGCAGACAGCTTATTGTGCTTTGTGTGAGAAGCACCCTACGATCACCAACTTTGAGACTGACCCGTTGCATGAGGTTCATATGGGATCATGTAAGAGTGGTGCTGCATTAAATGTTGATCTTAACATGATATACATTTGGATATTAGCTATTGGATGTTAGCAGGAACAACTGACAAGTGAAGTCAGATTGAAGCCCCTTAGTGGAATAATAAATGACAGAATTTGGATTTGCTGTACCCAAAGAAGGCCATTATTTCTACATGACCATTATTTTTCACCAGTTTGTCTCTTGTTTGTTCTGTATGACTTCATCCTGTTTGTTATCTTCAGCAGAGAATGCAGGCACATAAAATCCTCAATGCTCAAAGTGTGTGCCCCTCATTCCAAAGTGAACATACAGTTTGCTATTTTTTTTTTTTTTTTTTAAATTGCCTCCTTGCACTCCTCAGTTGGTATCAGGGTCAGCAACACATTCCTTGACTCTGTCTGGACTCTTAATACTCAAAGTTGAGATGCCAAGTAATCGCTTGAGTATCCTATCTCATGTAGTGTGTTTTTATTCCCTCCATTTTTCAAACTATTTACCTTGCACAAAAGAAGTGGCAAAATAACACTAAGCTTGAAGAGTTGAGCGGCCAGCCATGGATGAAAAAGACACTTTCAGCCGGCCTGTTAATTAAGGTGATGCAGCAAAACGAGGTGCGATGCAGAGGCTCCCTGAATCTTACTAGTGGAGCTTCGGGAACATATTGAGTACAATACAAGGCCAGACGTTTTTTTCCAAAACATACTGTAGCAGCTTTAAAATTATTCTTGACATAAATTTAATTCAATGTTTCTCTTTGCAGAGGTTATTATTGTGTACTGTATTGTACATGTGACGTGAAAAGTGAAGGAGTGAAAAAAATTAAAGGAGAAATACAAACAAAATGTATTCTTTGGAAGTTGCCGCTATTCTCTGTGCTTCAGTCAACCAAATCTAAGATTTGCTTGCTCTGATCCTGAAGGGGAAAGTAGAATGAAAATGGTCCGAAGGGAGGCTGAGATGGGGCGGATAAGGTGATAATGGCTGTGTCAGTTTCACGCTTATGGCTTCAAAGGAGAACCAGGAAAAAGTAAAGAGTTGACAATCTAGATGCACGACATTAACCTTGCCAGCAAGATGAATTCTCACGGTATTTGTGAGTTCACAAACTCCGGAGAATACATCTGGTACCGCTCCTGCTGATACATTTGAAGCCGACCTTTTTTAGGTTCAGGGCGGAGCCGCGGGATGAAACCAATAAGCGGCCTTGGGGGAGAACAACAAACCTAACAGACGACTGGACGCTGTAATTAATTCTGCTCTCGCAGAATTACTCACGGTTTCCTCATTGAATTTAAACAGCGAGAGGCGCTTTGTGCGTTTTTATCTGGTAAAGATTTTCGTTCTTACCCCCTCTCCCTCCCGAAGACCAGACGGAAGACGACATTTTCATATCCGTTGCTTTGATTGGTCAAAGCAAACGTGTAAAGATGCCACACCGTCCAATCAGCTCGAAGTATTGTACAGCAAGTCGATCCTTTCTCGAATGGATCTGCCGAGTGAAGTCCCAATCTGATAATGTGAAGAACTCCCTTGAGTGAATCACAATTATCAATCTGGCTTGTGAGGTTAGCACGACATGCTTTTTCAACAAAGTCAATTGACTTTATGACTTTGTTTTTTCTCATGTGGGTAATGTAAAGTTGCATGTTGTTGAAAAAAGCTCTTGGAAAAAAAAGTCAGTTTAGAAAAAATCTCTGCTTGTGTGTTATTTGGAGAACTTTGCCATCCACTTACTAACATAACAAAACAATATGAAAGATATCATATTGTTTTGTTATGTTAGTAAGTGGATGGCAAAGTTCTCCAAATCACCTCTTATTGTTATTTTATTTTTTTATTTTTTTATTAGTTTTCCTCCCTTCATGCCCAGTTTTATGATCTGAAAGAAAATAAAGACTGAGAGGAGAGGAGTCAGCTAATTGATGGACATGGCTGCTTTTCGGACTTCCTCGAGATCCCATTATATGGTCCAACTGTTGCCCTACGGACATAGATAGGATACACATGAGCAGTTGTGAGAGTTCCTTTACTTGAGAGTTTTTGAGTGAAGAATATTAACAACATTTTGGGGTAGGTGCATTTTAAAATATTAGAATGAGTTCCACCAAATAAATTTACGTATTAAAAATAAGTTGAGTGGGGAAATGATTGCTCTCTCTCTCTCTCTCTCTCTCTCTCTCTCTCTCTCTCTCTCTCTCTCTCTCTCTCTCTCTCTCTCTCTCTCTCTCTCTCTCTCTCTCTCTCTCTCTCTCTCTCTCTCTCTCTCTCCTTCCTTTCTCATTCAGAAAGCCGACCACAGTCTTATTGGAACTATGATTGATTGAGCAGGTTTGGCAGTCCTGGACCCCTAGCTCAGGTCATTTGTTAAACATTTATAGTTCATAATCCATCTGCTCTCACCTACTCACATCCCAAGTAATTTTTCACCCCCCTTTTGTATGGGAGGTTTTTCTCTCCCCTTCTCTCTCTCACTTTTTGGTCCTTATTGTGTGAATGCACACACGGATATGCTACAATGGCACATTTGTTAATCTGTGTATACCAGCAGGTGGGAGTAGAGGACCATGCATGAATCTATTGCTAAGTCATTGAGCGTTTGCCATCTGTTGCTCTGCAAGAGTTCCCTGGAGATGCCAACAAATGGAAGGAAGACCTAATGCTTGTTCATCACTCTCATCCCACTCCACTGTTTGGTTTCAATAAATTATCTACACACACCTCAGCCTCTTTTTTTTGTTGGTGGCTTTCTAAATTACATTTTTAATACAAGACCCAGAGCTCATCCCACCTTGAGGGTAGGAGAGGATAAGACACTGAGCTCATTCAGCACTGATTTCAATGAAAATGTTCTAGTAAAAAATACAACACATCTTTTAATAGGGACAATAAAGGTTCTGAAAAATCAGTGATGCCTTCCTCGCTGATCATTGTCATATCTTGGTGTCATTGCTGTTGCTTGCTTAAATGTGTGGCAATATCTGGGAAAAAATATCATGTAAAAACAGGAAGAACAAAGAAAAAAATGTTGGTAATGTTGAATAGTAAGTGCATTTTTTCCATACTTTTTTGCACATCGTCAACATGCAATGTATTGTTACATTGAACACAAACAGTAGAGCAGAAGCCATACAATATACTCACTAGGTTGTTTTTGTTTGTTTGTTTTTTACTATAATGATACACAAATATGATACATCTATGCTATCACTCAAATGTGTAAAAATAACTAAAGGTGAGTGATTGGTAAAGGATACAAATTTAAAAAATGGTGTGGACAATATATAGATGTTCTGGTAATGATGATGATGATGATGATGATCATGACGATGACGTCCCCAGATAGGCAATGGTTAAAGCTCTTTTCTATGTCATGAAAGAATCCACCCTCCATTTGGATTTATAATCTCAATAGATGACTGACCTCTCTGTGTTTCTATTTTCTAAGACAGAAATCAACAGGGGGGAAGCTTTAGAGGGAAACAAGAGATGTATATAATGAGAAAGAAAAAGCTGCTGCTGGAAAAGTGCTGTACTTTCTTGCCATGCCAGTGAGCATATTCTTTGGTGAGCTGAAACCACAGTGACTTGTTCCCCATTTTTTGTCCTTTCTTGCTACAGAGGACAACAGTCAGAAGGCGATAAGGGCAAATTCTGTTTTGGACAATCTACACAGAGTCATAATGGAATAAATCAGTTTTTTACTTGTGATACTACCATTATACCTTGAAAGTTGCATATAAGACCATCACATAGTCCTAAAATATTCTGACATTAATTAAACGTAGGAATGGATCCTATTCAAGCAAGAAGTACTACTAAGGGCTGCTCCAAATCCACTTTAGCGAGACGAATGGTTCATAATCTCGGTGGAGACTAATATTTATGGAACAGGTTGCATTTAGTTATTGATAATTGCTAATCCTCACTTTCACCCATCTATTTTCTATAGCACTTGTCCTCATGACAGCAGGATCCTAGTCAGCTGACTGACTGATTGGTAGTGTACCCATGAACGGGTCTGCAGCCACTTGGAGTTATTCCTAAGTGTGTTACAGACACAATTGTAATGCCTCTGAACGTCATTGTATTGTATGGAGTCACAGGCGTTCTAAATTTAATAGGAAATACAAACATAATCAATAAAGAGAACATCAATCAATAAAAGAGAACATTTAGAAATGCAGATATATAAAGACATTCAATAAAAGAGAACATTTACAAATACAAACATACAAAGACATTCAATAAAAGACAATATTTAGAGTCACAGGAGTACCAAAATTAATAGGAAATACAAAGACAATGAATGAATAAAAGAGAACATTTACAAATGTAGTCATATGAAGGCGATCAATAAAAGATACCATTTTAAAAATCCAGACATACCATGGCATTCAATAAAAGAGAACATTTACAAATGCAGATATATAGACATTCAATAAAAGAGAATATTTACTAATGCAGACATACAAAGGCATTCAATAAAAGAGAATATTTACTAATGCAGACATACAAAGGCATTCAATAAAAGAATATTTAGAGTCACAGGAGTGCCAAAATTAATAGGAAAATTTAAAAATGTAGTCATATGAAGCAGATCAATAAAAGAGACCATTTTAAAAATCCTGACATACAAGGCATTCAATAAAAGAGAAAATTTACAAAAGCAGTCATATAAAGACAATCAATAAAAGAGAACATTAACAAATGCTTTGCCTATTTGGCTTTTGCTTATTCCGTTTTCTTATTGCATGGACTTGAACGCCTCACGTCTCGGAAAAACAAATGCCCCACCTAAAGCAATGGCCTTGGGCGGAGCATTTGTTTTTACGAATGCGTGTAACGCAATGTCTGAAGTGTTTTTTGGGAAATAAAGCCCCGCCCCTAATCTGTCCAGCCTGACTAGTTGATACCCGATCACACTATTCCCCACGGTTGCTCAGCGCATGAAAAAAGTCTGAAAAAAGTCCAACGGTGTCACTCAATCTACGAGAAGTGCCTCTGGCACACAGTAATTCAAACAATCCTGATACAATATACTGATGTACTTTATTTCCCATAGAGTTTGATCATTACCAATATGTTGTGTCTTTTGATAATCTTCTTAGACACGACAGATGTTCTTTGCAACCTGTCAGGATAAATACCATTTAACAGGGCACCTGTGCTTTGCAAAGGGACTGGTAGTGTCCTTACCAGATGGCCCGTGCTGCTCATGTCACCCAGTCCTCTCTTATCTTATCAAGAGCAGTGAGTTTGACAAAATAAATTGTGAAAATGTTAATAAGGCCACAAGAATTCAGCAACTCATATTCAACTGACATTGTTCAGACAGAGTAAGTATTTGCACATGTATTGCTACAGTTGGTGAGATGATAACAATATTTCAATAACCCATCAACCATGATATAGGGGTATGCTCAAAAAATCGATATGAGAATGCATCGTTGTGGGCGTCTTCACAATACACATATTGATACGGAGGTGTCAGAATCCCTATTGCACAATCCTTCATAGTTTCCCGGCACATTTCTGAAAGCTGCTCCTCGCTGTGCAGTGTGCACACATTTCGAACAGGCACGGTGCCGACGGTAAATCGGAAGTGCTGTTGGTAAACCAGATGTGTTGCTAATATTAAAAAAAAGAAGACATATTTGCCAATCCAGTATAATACAAATGATCCTTTGGGTATACATATGACTGTAATGTCAATGTGTTTCGGGATATGTATCGTATCATAACCCGTGTATCGTGATACAAATTTTATTGAGTTTGTTAGCAATTCCCAGCCCTGTCATGATAGTTATCCACATTTGCGATTCAACAACACAGTCACCCTCCACTGCCTCATGACAACCAATCAGAGATTATGGGCTCTATTTCCACAGACTGGCGAATTGTTATCAGTTGCCAAGTGTTCCCCGCCTTGCCCAAAGTTCTAGCTGGGATAGGCTCCAGTCCACCCGCGACCCTAGTGAGGGTTTGGTAGGGGAGACTGAGCTAAGTAGAGCATAATGGCAAATTGAGTCATCTCTTTTTGCTAAGTAACCATTACAAAATTGCTCAATTGACTGAATGTTTAAGGAAAAGACTCACACGCACCCCCCCCCCCCCCCCCCCCCCCCACACACACACACACACGCACACACACCCCACACACACATTCATTCATGAAAGTAAATGTACATACAGTTCATGATGATAGTGCAATTACCAAAATACATAATTTGAAATGTCTTATACATCAGTGAGGATATCGACAAACGGACGTTTCTCATACAACGATAATAATAAATTGTGGACAGGGTGGTGACTGACGGATGTTTAAGCGACATGTCCATTGTTTTGCAGTCCTCATTTTTTCAAAGATTGAACATCTACTTGACCCCTTACAGTTCGCCTATAGGACTGGTGGTGGAATTGAGAATGCCACTGACACTTTGTTAAACTGGGACTTAAAATATCGTGAAGACAACAAAAATCATGCAATGTTGCTATTTGAAGATTTTTCATCTTCTTTTAACACTATTCATCCCACATTTTAATTGATAAACTTCTTAACAATTTTAATCTAGATTTTAGCACTGTATGCTGGATTCTTTTTTTTTTCTTCTAACTGCCAGAGTGCAGAGAGTGAAGGTGAATGGATGCATGTGGGTGGAGCTGTCATCTTCCACTGGGGCTCCACAGGGCTGTGTCGTCTCCACTCTCCTTGATATTCTTTACACTGATGATTGCAGTAGTCGACAGTAGTCGTCACGAGAACAGATTCATGTTGACATTTGCAGATGATTCTGTAATAGTCAGTCTCCTAAAGGACAACAAGTTTTTCATGGCTTTGTGGTTGATGATTTCATGGATTGGTTAGATAAGGCCTTCCTGCAATTAAATGTACAAAAAACTAAGGAAATGGGCATTGATTTCAGAAAGAAATCCCCAAACTCCAAAAAGCAATATTAAAGGCCAGACAATAGACACTGTTGAGAGCTATAAATATCTTGGGACAATCTTGGACAATAAGATAAATTTTATTCGCCACTCAGACAATCTACAAAAAAAAAAGGGCCAACAACGACTGTCATGTCTGAGGAAAAGTCCCTGACGATTTTACTTTATAAATCATACATTTAACCTGGATTGACCTTCTCTCTCCTGCGCTGGTTTGGCAATATTAACAAAAAATAAATAAAATAAAATGTTATCTACACAGAAATTGCTGTACTGATCCACTTTCCCCATCATGTATGAGTGTTGCTTTGGACGTTGTTGATTTTATGCCACTATACACTGTATTTTTCTTAAACCTTTTATGGTTTTAGGTTCACTGCTAGCTGTAACAATATTTGCCCTACAGGGACACAAATAAATTTTACCTTGAAAAAAAAGTGCTGGAGCATTCACACGTAACACGATGATGTCGCAATGTGTCCCCATTCGTACAATGGGGCTCCACACAGACGATGGTGTGGTTAATTCAATGTTCACAATCGTCCGTAAGAGCAGGGCTGGGCAAAATTCAGAATTTAATTGAGAATGGCTGCTAACTTCCAATTCAATTCTTGAATTTGAATTGAAGTGGCAAACAGAAAACAGAATTGCAATTTGAATTTGAATTGCAGGAGTAAAATTGAAATTCCATGAAATTCAAAGAAATTCATGATGCAAATTGAAATGTATTCCACAACGAAGCTTTATAGCCTATTTACAACATCAATTTCATACAAATACAATTTAAAAACTGATGACTAAAAACAGGGATGAGCACAAAATTTGGCCCAGGAGAGGCCAACCCCACCATCGACGAATGAGATTTTACACATGTTGTCTGTCTTTCGCACCCCAGCCCTGCCATCCTCCTCCGCTGACGAATATTTTCCCTGGCCAACTTTTGTTTTCAGCATGTCCAGCACCGGCCGTTCTGTAAATGCCCGAAATTCCCGATGGCCACCCTCCCCCAAACTACAAAAAAACCCCATTAAATTCTATTAATTCAAAATTCAATTTTACTCGCTACAGTTCATATTCTATTCAACATCCTGTGGGCGGAGTCAACACAAATATAAATTCATCCAATCAATTGAATTGAATTCTGATTTTTTTTCCAGTCCTGCAGAATATTTTATATTGTTGTGCATTGTCACATCAAGATTGTGTATTTATTCATTTATTTATTTATTTATTTATTCATTTTTTATTAAGCCTATTTTATTTCAGTGTCAAATGGAGTTCCAAAAATTGTATAAATCAGACAATGATGGCATAGCACTCAATTCCCCCCCAACCAGAAATGTCTTGCGCTGGTTAGAGGGTACTTGGCTGAAAAAACAATTTCACAGGGTGTCACCAAAAAAAAAAAAAAAAAAAAAAAAAGAGAACCACTGATATAGAGTGTGCAGCATACTAAAAAAGGTTTGTAATATGTTGTCTTTAATGAATACATATGTAGGCCTATGTATTTGAGGAACTGACTGATTTCATTCAGTAGTACAGTATTGTTATGGAATAGCTTAATCCAGGAAAGGGGGGAGGACGGGAGCGGTGGAAGATCTCTCCCGGTGTGAGTTGAGGATGGATGGGGCGGGGGTCTTCTATGGGTTGACTTGAAGGAGAGGAGGCAAGGCTGGTGTGTGTGTAGGAAGGGGGAAAATGAGAGATGGCTCAATTTACCCCAATCCTATCCTCAAGTTACACCTTGCATGGGGTAAGATGTGCTACAAGACTTTTTTTTTTTTTTTTTTTTTTTTTTTTTTTTTGTATGGACATTAATCACAGAAAATGTTCTGGTTACACTGAATCTGCTTTTTTGTTAGGGGGCGCAACATATCTAGTCCTATATTACCAAACTGTGCCCCAAAACCCCCCGAAACTACCTTCCTGTAAGTGATCATGAAACAGAAAAGTGGCTCAAACTACCGAAGTTTCCCCTGCAGAAAATGGATGGATTGTCTTCAAAACATTTCCTCTTTTCTCGGTAGAAGTGAAAGTGTTATGGAACAAAAGAAATTGTTTTTCTTTAAGCTTTATTACACTCAAGGGCTGTTTTCTAAGACTCTGTAGTCTGTAAGTCTGTAGCAGACATAGTCCAGTTTTACCCGCAAAGCTAGCTTAATTTTCTTTCTACAATCATAAATGGACTTGCTTCACCAATGCCAGGGTTTAATTCCCATGTTATTTCATTACCCTACATTTTTGCTCTCTTAGCAAGACTTAATAGGTTTAGCAGACTGATGTGATGGGTTGGGGAAAAAAGAGCAGCGAGAAAGACAACTAGAGGGGGTGCCAAAGGTCAAACAAGAAACTTACAAAGACTGAGAGTGTTGAGTGAAAAGGAGTTTCTGGTTCTGGGGGGAGACGTTGGTTGAATGAAAGGGCCGTGCAGTAATTTCCTCCAAGCTCTGTGGTTGAGCGTGTCCGTCCATGCCTGGATGAGAATGAGCTCCAGCCGTTGAGATGTGCTGCTTGCTTTGGCCCGCTCATTCTGTTCATTTTAGTGGTGCTGTCATTCTTCTCTATAAAAGAAAGTGGCCAGGCATGCGTCAATGTAACCACACTCACTACAGCCCAGAACAACTTCTGGCTCTTGAGACCGCATACTCATCCCCATTTGGCAGCACACATTTTCCAAAAAAAAAAAAAAAAAAGCTTTTAATCCCCCCAATCAGCCCTCCACATTTCCAACAAGCTCTGACAGAAAAGAAAGACACTTTCGCTTACTGAAAAAGAACGTTCAAAAGCTTTGCAATTCATTAGTCTTTTCTGATAAGACATGCTAAAAGCTTTCTTCTCTGAGCTTATGTGAGAATTATGATCATAGACAAAAGACAAAAATAATCTAGAAGCATTTCTAAGAATGTGCACTTATTACACATTCTAATTAAATGTTAATAGTATCTGAGGTACTTTTATTATGACTTGTCCTCACCCTTAGTTTATGAGGTCTTTTTGGGTATGTTGGTGATTAAAACTGGGATCTAACTAAAAACCAAAACTGAAAAAAAAGACAAATTTGTGATGATCATAAAAGACGATTTACTACAGTATTGTTTACCACTTAAAGCACAGGTCTCAAACTCCGGATTAGGTGTTGCCCTTCTCCAACACACCTGATTCAAATGATCAGAATCGATATCAGGCCCCTGCAAGCTTGCTGATGCACATCATTTGAATCAGTTGTGTTGAAGGCCATTGAGGACAAGAGTTTAAGACCTGTGATTTAAAGTATCCAGGTAGCATGAGCTATTAATCATCTGTAAATTTAGAACATCAATGGGCCTGAACTGAAAATGGTATGAATCATTTTGGACAAGACATTTTTTAGCACAATATAAAAAATAATTACAGTATATAATATAGTATAGACATGACGTGCATTCGTCAAAATTGACTTCGGATGCAATATTTTTGATGTCCTCAAATCAGCCCCCCCCCCCCCCCCCGCCCAAAAAAACAAACAAAAACAAACAACAAACAAACAAACAAAAACCGCTCTGTTCAAAACAGCCCGTTTTAGGGACGTAAATAGCTGCAACAGGTCACATCTAGCCTATACCCCTCTCTCGAAGGGGCACTGATTTCCGCTCTGTTAGCCGCTCTGTGCTAATATTGTGAATGGAAACAACTGGCCATGGTGAGCAAGTGCAGTGTGGTACATCCGTAACAATATGAGCCAGACAGACTAGGCCCGGGACGGTTTTTGAAAACCGTTAAAGCTGATCGGTTCAACAGTTTCGGTTCGGCCCGTCTGCGTTCCGTTTGGTCGCTTTCACACGACTCTTTTTTTTTTTTCTTTTCTTTTTTTTCTTATTATTATTATTTTTTTTTACCCTTCCTGAGCGCTCCGTGGTTACAAGGCATCATAGTAATGCGTCATATCCTTCCAGCGACGCTGTAGCCAATCATATTGCAGCGGGGCGGGTACAGCCTCAGAACAGCTACCAGCTAGCATGCTACATCATACCATAAGCCGGAGGAGGCGTTTCGGCGGCGCGTTGTCACGTTTCAGTTGGTTTGGGTTTTTGTTTTATTTTGGTGAGTGTTGGTTGTCTGGTGTTCCTGTCTTCTTCCCCAGTCTCGTTATGGTTAACCTTGTCCACCTGCTTGTGTCTTCCCTTCCTGGTGTGTATTGCTGATTGGTTCCCCCTCCCTGCTGTGTCTCCCAGGTGTGTCCTGTTATTGTCATTAGTGTTTGTATAAGGGAGTGGTGTTTGTCTCACGCGGGTGTGGGAGCATTGTTTGATGTTTGTCGTTTGATGGTTGAGTGTCTGCATGTGTAATCACAGTGGTGTCTGTACCGCCAAGTCTGCTAAGTCTTCCACACCAAATCTGCCAAGTCTTCCAGGCCAAGTCTTCCAGGCCAAGTCTTCCACGCCAAGTCTTCCACGCCAAGTCTTCCACGCCAAGTCTTCCACGCCAAGTCTTCCACGCCAAGTCTTCAACGTCAGCCACGCCAAGTCTTCAGCATCACGCCACGCCAAGTCTTCAGCATCACGCCACGCCAAGTCTTCAGCATCACGCCACGCCAAGTCTTCAGCATCACGCCACGCCAAAGTCTTCAGCATCACGCCACGCCAAGTCTTCAGCATCACGCCACGCCAAGTCTTCAGCATCACGCCACGCCAAGTCTTCTGCATCACGCCACGCCAAGTCTTCTGCATCACGCCACGCCAAGTCTTCTGCATCACGCCACGCCAAGTCTTCTGCATCACGCCACGCCAAGTCTCTGCATCACGCCACGCCAAGTCTCTGCATCACGCCACGCCAAGTCTCTGCATCACGCCACGTCAAGTCTCTGCATCACGCCACACCAAGTCTCCGCCATGATCTGTGTCTACGTCCAGCCTAGCCTACTCCCCTTCAGTCCCGTCCAGTCCTTCCATAGTCAATAAAGTTCCTTACATCATTCTTCCACTTGCTCTTCCTGCCTGTTTCCTCCGCTTTTGGGTCCACCCATACCCCGAACGTTACAGAATGCTCCCACCAACCCGGACCCAGCGGAGGTTCCAAGACCCCGTTCCGGCTCCGCGCCGGATTCAAGTCCCCGTTCCGGCTCCGCGCCGGATTCAAGTCCCCGTTCCGGCTCAGCGCCGGATTCAAGTCCCCGTTCCGGCTCAGCGCCGGATTCAAGTCCCCGTTCCGGCTCAGCGCCGGATTCAAGTCCCCGTTCCGGCTCCGCGCCGGATTCAAGTCCCCCTTCCGGCTCCGCGCCGGATTCAAGTCCCCGTTCCGGCTCCGCGCCGGCCTCAGAACCCCGTTCCGGCTCCGCGCCGGATTCAAGTCCCCGTTCCGGCTCCGCGCCGGCCTCAGGACCCCGTTCCGGCTCCGCGCCGGCCTCAGGACCCCGTTCCGGCGCCCCGCCGGCTCCAGGCCCTCGTCCCGGCACCTCGGCAGCCCATGAATGCCACGCCTGTGCCGCTGCTGCCGCTTCAGCCCCTGGCCTCTTTGCCTGTGCCGCTGCTGCCGCTTCAGCCCCTGGCCTCTTTGCCTGTGCCGCTGCTGCCGCTTCAGCCCCTGGCCACTTCGTCGCTGCCGGCCCCGGATGCAACGCCTGTGCCGCTGCCGCCGCATGCCCTGGCCGCTTCGCCTGTGCCGCTTCCGCCGCAGCCCCTGGCCGCTTCGCCTATGCCGCTGCCGCCGCATGCCCTGGCCGCTTCGCCTGTGCCGCTTCCGCCGCAGCCCCTGGCCGCTTCGCCTATGCCGCTGCCGCCGCCGCCCCTGGCCGCTTCGCCTGTGCCGCTGCCGCCGCAGCCCCTGGCCGCTTCGCCTGTGCCGCCTAAGCCCCTGGCGTCTCAGGTCCCCTTGTCGCGGCCAATTGGCATCTCAGGTCCCCTCGTCACGGCAGAGTTGCCGCTTTCTCCAGTTTCCTCGTCTCTGCCCCAGCCAAAGTCCCCAGCTTCCTCGTCTCTGCCCCAGCCAAAATCCCCAGCTTCCTCGTCTCTGCCCCAGCCAAAGTCCCCAGCTTCCTCGTCTCTGCCCCAGCCAAAATCCCCAGCTTCCTCGTCTCTGCCCCAGCCAAAGTCCCCAGCTTCCTCGTCTCTGTCCCAGCCAAAGTCCCCAGCTTCCTCGTCTCTGTCCCAGCCAAAGTCCCCAGCTTCCTCGTCTCTGTCCCAGCCAAAGTCCCCAGCTTCCTCGTCTCTGCCCCAGCCAGAGTCCCCAGCTTCCTTGCCTCCGCCCCTGCCAAAGTCCCCAGCTTCCTCGTCTCTGTCCCAGCCAAAGTCCCCAGCTTCCTCGTCTCTGTCCCAGCCAAAGTCCCCAGCTTCCTCGTCTCTGTCCCAGCCAAAGTCCCCAGCTTCCTCGTCTCTGTCCCAGCCAAAGTCCCCAGCTTCCTCGTCTCTGTCCCAGCCAAAGTCCCCAGCTTCCTCGTCTCTGTCCCAGCCAAAGTCCCCAGCTTCCTCGTCTCTGCCCCAGCCAGAGTCCCCAGCTTCCTTGCCTCCGCCCCTGCCAAAGTCTCCGGTCTTGGGATCCGCCCCGGACACCGCGGTAATGGCGGCCGACCCGGGACCCAGCGCCAGGCGGCGCAAGAGAAGGGCCCACCGCGGGAACCGGCCCTTGGAGGCGCCACCCCTGTTTTCGCCCCTTGAGCCCGCAATAATGCCGCCTCCTGGGCTGCCCCCCGATCCAGAATTCATGGAGTTTTGTCAGGCAGTTTTTCGCCCCTTGATAGATTGATATTCGTACCCTGATTAGGGGCAGGGTTTAGCTCACTTCCCGTCCCCGCCCTCCCCGTTTTGGCTTGTTTTTGTTTTAGGGACGTCTGGGAGCCGTCCCTTGGTGGGGGGGTACTGTCACGTTTCAGTTGGTTTGGGTTTTTGTTTTATTTTGGTGAGTGTTGGTTGTCTGGTGTTCCTGTCTTCTTCCCCAGTCTCGTTATGGTTAACCTTGTCCACCTGCTTGTGTCTTCCCTTCCTGGTGTGTATTGCTGATTGGTTCCCCCTACCTGCTGTGTCTCCCAGGTGTGTCCTGTTATTGTCATTAGTGTTTGTATAAGGGAGTGGTGTTTGTCTCACGCGGGTGTGGGAGCATTGTTTGATGTTTGTCGTTTGATGGTTGAGTGTCTGCATGTGTAATCACAGTGGTGTCTGTACCGCCAAGTCTGCTAAGTCTTCCACACCAAATCTGCCAAGTCTTCCATGCCAAGTCTTCCACGCCAAGTCTTCCTCGCCAAGTCTTCCACGCCAAGTCTTCCACGCCAAGTCTTCCACGCCAAGTCTTCAACGTCAGCCACGCCAAGTCTTCAACGTCAGCCACGCCAAGTCTTCAACGTCAGCCACGCCAAGTCTTCAACGTCAGCCACGCCAAGTCTTCAACGTCAGCCACGCCAAGTCTTCAGCATCACGCCACGCCAAGTCTTCAGCATCACGCCACGCCAAGTCTTCAGCATCACGCCACGCCAAGTCTTCAGCATCACGCCACGCCAAGTCTTCAGCATCACGCCACGCCAAGTCTTCAGCATCACGCCACGCCAAGTCTTCAGCATCACGCCACGGCAAGTCTTCAGCATCACGCCACGCCAAGTCTTCAGCATCACGCCACGCCAAGTCTTCAGCATCACGCCACGCCAAGTCTTCAGCATCACGCCACGCCAAGTCTTCTGCATCACGCCACGCCAAGTCTTCTGCATCACGCCACGCCAAGTCTTCTGCATCACGCCACGCCAAGTCTTCTGCATCACGCCACGCCAAGTCGTCTGCATCACGCCACGCCAAGTCTTCTGCATCACGCCACGCCAAGTCTTCTGCATCACGCCACGCCAAGTCTCTGCATCACGCCACGCCAAGTCTCCGCCATGATCTGTGTCCGCGTCCAGCCTAGCCTACTCCCCTTCAGTCCCGTCCAGTCCTTCCCCGTCATAGTCAATAAAGTTCCTTACATCATTCTTCCACTTGCTCTTCCTGCCTGTTTCCTCCGCTTTTGGGTCCACCCATACCCCGAACGTTATACGCGTTTGCAATTTGGACTTAGGACGGAAAATGCGTGGGGTGGCGTGGAATCGGGATAGAATGGTGAATGGTAGGTCTATTTACTTGCTTTTGAACTGTACAAACAAACCTAACATGGACGAATGGACACTACAATTAATTATGTTCTTGCAGAATTACTGTTTCCTTGTTGAATGTTGAACAAGAGGCACTTCATGCATTTCTAGTTGGTAAGATGTTTGTGGGTTTTTTTCCCCCCTTCGACGAGAACGAAGACGACGTTTTCATCCGTGGCCGTGATTGGTCAAAACAGATGTGCACAATCGTCCAATCAACTCCAAGTATTTTACAGAATGTCTTGCCTTTCCCGAGCAAATTACTGTAGAACAGTCCCAGATTGATATTGTGGAGAACTCCCTCGAATGAATCACAATAAATGACCGTGAGATCAAGTGTCTGTTATGTACTGATGTAACAAGTGTCTGTTTTGAATTGATGTAACTAGCATCTAGTTTCAACTGGTTTTAGGCTATGTGATGTTATGTGATGTCTTGGGCTACGTGATGTCAGGAATCTTTTATCCCTTTACCTGGTCAACAGCCAATCAGATAATTCCATGTCAGTCCCGTTACCCACATGTCTAGCCACAACCAATCAGATCGATTCCTTGTCTATATAAGCCTCCTGAGAAACTTGTCTTTGTCGGATTATTACTTCTGTTACCACTGTCCTCTGTGCAACTCTCTTTGTTCATTGTCTGGTCAAGTATGTTCCACACCTCTCGATGTGAATAAATAGTTAAAATCTTATTTGTGTCTGTGGTTTGGGATCCAACCTCCGGCTCATGACACATCCATCCATCCATTTACTCCTGCTTATCGTGGGGGCGGCATCTTCAGCCGGGAAGCCTTGACTTCCCTCTTCACAACCAATTTGTCTAGATTTGACAGTAGATAGAGAAAAGTAGCAAGGCATATAATCAATTGAATCTGAAGTTGGGCAACATAGGATGCAACAGTTTTTGAGGATAGCTTTTTCTTTTCTAACACGACACTGGCCCAGTACACAAAAGTAGCAGCAAAGTCCAGAAAAGGTATGCTTGGATGAGTTAGCATGCTTGTTCTTTGTTTTTTGTGATTTGCCAAAAGCTGTAGCTTTGAAATAGTCTTCAAAATAGGATTTATTCATTTATCTCAAGACCCAGTTACATAAATTTCATAAAATGATCATGTATCGCCATGATATTGAGACACTGTACATCAGATAGTGATTAAGGCCACAGCTGCAATTGACTTATGAAAACAACCATGAATAAAAAAAAACGAGAAAAAAAAAAGTCTTTACAATGAAATGCAATTACATTTCAAAATTTACCCGTGACCCATTTTGGCTTCTGGCCCGAAGTTTAGGAAACCCTGCTTTACTCTGTAAAACAAGTTAATAGCACTCAGCAATCATAAAGGGTGTGGAAACATGAAACATCACAAAAGCTCATTGTTCTGTTGTAGTCGTGTGTTACACATGAATAAAATCCATTCTGTTAGACATTCTGAGTCACAGCAGTATGTCGTTGCCATGGCTCCTTGCCCAGCTAAAGTGTGACTCGCCTTTTATCCTTCTTGACGGCCATAAAATTCTGCTCAAAGACATAACATTCTATAATGTCATAATTCACATTGTGTGTGTGTATAATGTAGATGCATATGGAGTTTCTTTGTCAGCATAAGCAAATGCCCACATTTGGTGTGCAAGCTTGTATCATCACAGGTTCAAACACTAGTCACAAGAAATAACATCTGAAGTGTTGAAAATCATTCATGCACACATTCTCAAATTTTATGACGCGGTTGAATGCATTGCTAATTTCCCGTTGGCTAGCTGTCGTGCTGTGAGGAACAACTCGTCATCAGAAAATGACAGCTTCATTAAAACCACAGATGGCAGAGGAAGTGGAGAGGAACTTGAACAAATGTAATGCTGGTGAAATATGATCAAGGCCAGTGCATGAGCTCGTGGGCCGCATTCAGGCCGCCTTCTTATACCTCAACCCGCTCTATTTGAAATCCGTTTTTAGAAGAGGCCAATAACCATGCAAGGTGAGATCTGATTTCGTATTAGTTGTGCCTCTGTTGGTCAAGGGTGAATTACTGCTGCAGGTTGGGCATCAGGATGCTCTATGATTAACTGAAGTGTGGAAGATTACACTGGGAGAAATATCCTGACTACATCATCATCACCGCAGCAAGAAGGAAAAAGTCATCTACTTATAGGCTATACGTGACATTGCAAAAGAAATAGGCCCACAAGTATGTCACTGTACCTTCACATTGTCGCCGCTCACTAACTATAGCATATCAGACCAACACCACTGTGTAATCCTGTAAAATTTTTGTTTACTCTTTTAACGGTGAGTAATCTTTTGAATAATGGAGAATATGTTTGAGCTGAGCAGACTTTCTGCTTGCTCTTTATCAGAGTTAAATCTTCAAGTAAGCACTCCTTTTTGTCTGTAGTATTACTTGTACAATGACCCTCCAGTTCCAAAGCCCAAGTCCTTCTACAGATGACTACTACTTTCTGGTATAAAATGATGCGTTCACTCGTGTCGAATGCATACACAGAATTGCGTGGCATCCTGGATGTCCTTGTGAATATGAATTTCCTCATTTCACAGTCGACCCACCGCACCGTCCTTCATACTTCCTTGGACTCCAACTATCATCTATCCTCCTGTTCCCTTTTTGCCTGCTTCCCACCTGCAGGACCAGAGGACATTCTGTTTTTCCCTGCTGATTAACCTCTTCCGCCCAAAGGAAGGTTTTATACCGGGCTCTGGCTGTGCCGTCTCCAGAAATGTTGCAATGATTGAGGCCGCTAAGGGCCTTATTGTGATTGACAAGCGTTTATGGCATGGGTGTACTAAATCCAACTCTGGATACTACAAATACATAATAAAAATAACAGTCTTCATTATTTGTCTGCATTGTACTTCTTATGTCTGACGTGGAGGGGGAATTCGAACTTTAAATTGTTGGTAATCTCTTATGAAATGTTTATTAGCATTGTGCTGCATGACCTTGTAATGTCGCTTTTATTACACTCTTGTTAAGATGCTTGCTTGATTGCATTAGATCAAGGGTGTCAAACATACAGCCCGCGGGCCATAACCGGCCCGTCAGGGGGTGTAATCTGGCCCACGAGGACAGAATACAAATTGCTGTTTTTCACTGAATTTAATTGTTGTTGCTAATTTTGTCCACTGGGGGGCGCACTGATGACCATTTAAATGGCTGCTACAGTACTCAGGTTTTGATGCAAACATTTTGCACTTGTTTTTTTTTTAATCAGAAATTTCAGATTACTCTGCAATAAGATCATACATGGACATGTTTTCAGAATGTGCTTGTAATTACCCCCCCCCCCCCCCCAACCACCCAAAAAAAAACAAAAAAAACAAACAAACAAAAAACAAACAAAAAAAAACAATTTGACCTGTTGTTATTTATATTGGTCCGGTCCGGTTGAGATCAAATTTGGTGTTCTGTGCATTAGAATGATTTTGACACCTGCTTTAGATACTTTACTTGACTTTATTCCAGGTCAAGTCAACTGACATTAGAAAAGTAAAAAAACAAAAAAAACAAAAACCTTTTATTCTCAAAGGGGCACAAAGCAGGATTCAGAATATTTGCCCATTTGCGACCCCTCTGGCGAAACGTGGAATGGACCCCAGCGACGTACACACGGCCAGGAGCGTGCGCGACTTTTCGGGCACGTGAAAACCTCCAAGTTAATCGAACAAACGTAAACACGGCGCACGCCTTTTTCGTAGGCTTAGTCATGTCTACAGAGTTAAGAAACGTATTAATCTTCAAGTTACGTTGTATGTGAAAGTAATTTTGAGTGACAAAAGCGTACGTAATTACAACCTTCCAGACATAAATAGTGCATCCCGTGAATCCGATGACATTGAGGATAGCAATACGTTGCTAATATGCCCAAGTGCGGAGACATTAGTTAGCGACCGTGTGGTAGTTTTATTCTGCACTGCTAATCATAAATAGACCCTATCGTATTTTCGTTACGAAGTCTTACCTTTTTAGCAAAAAGTCAACAAGCTGTGGGTCCAGTTTCATCCCCAGGATAGCTCTTAGCTCTCTCCACCTGACGAACGCTGCTCCTATATTTATCCGCGTCCTCCCGTGACGCTGGTCTGAAAGTTTTTTACTTCTCTTTGTCTTCCGTTGAGTCTCCACAAGGGATTGAGACGTATCGGGTGCAGGTCTCTTTAAATCCAGTTTGAATTAGCTGTCCTGTCCGTGAAGTTGCGTGAACAATCGCGAGAGCTAACAGGGACAATAGCGTGCACGTGCATGACGTCATGCTCAGAGCCAGTTAAAGATTTCGGCCCGAACGCTCCAACATTTTTTCCTTTTACAGAAAAATATGGGCAACAGTCATTGTGCAACAGTTGTGCCTCCTGTCCATTATACAATTCTTAAAACGTGCGGGTGAAAAATATGGTTATTTTAACACTCAAATTTGAGTCTAATCTTGCATTGTGCACCTTTAATAGAAAAAAAATATTCAGGGCAAGGTGGTTCTTTGCAATTATTGATAATATGATAATAATACCTGATCTTTTCATTAGCACCTCTCCAAGTTGCTTGCTCACAAAAAAAGAAAAGAAAAAAAAAAAGCACATGACGCAAGCGTCTTAGGAGAGGCTAATAACAGCAATATTACAAGGGGTCTTTGAGGTTTTTGCTAATTGATGAAGAAAGAGGTTATTGACAAGTTGGTTAATGCCAGCTGTGATGTTTTATACTTTTCGTGTTAAAGTAATTGACATTACTTTAGAGTAGACTTTAATATTTTTGTAAACGTTGTCAGAGAGCCCTGGCTGGGGTTTTGCAATTATGGATTACTTCTCGTGCGTTTTCTAACTTCTGGTTTACAAATGCAAGCATCTTAGCATGGAGCTAATAGGATCTATTCTGTAACAAGAGGGCTTTGAGGACTTTGCTTTGCGTTTGTGTGAGAGGTTATTGATGATTGCAAGTTGCTTTGCGCTCTTCATATCTTTTTTTTTTTTTCCAGTTCAAATGAATCGGTATAAGAACCAAAATAAATACATTCTTATGTTTTTGTTGTTGTTGTTTTTTTTTTTTTTTTTTTTTTCCATAAAAAATTAAATGATTTGAGACACAAATGATCTGAGTTACTAGTGTGGTCACAGAATCAAGGTACCACTATGAATATGACAATACAATAATATATAACAAATGAGTAAATGAGTGTGTCAGTTTTATTCAAAAGAGTATTATTGCAGTCCAGCTTAATGTTTCTCAGACAATATGAGAAAAATCATGTGCCTTGAAGGGACAGAAAATAAGGCAGATGGCTGCTAGCATGTGAGCTCAACCACATTTTTGCTGTGCTAACAAAAACACACCACAACCACCAGTACCAGATGTGTCTCATCTTAATCACTGGGTACAGAAAAACCTTTTACTGAGAGTGACTTCATGCGACAGTCTCTCACGTGATTCTCTTGCCTCAAGTCACAGGGATATTTGCAGAGAAACTAAAATAATTTAACAATGCCGCCTTGTCCAAACACGCATCTGCACTGTGAACGTCAGACAAACATACTTTTGTTTTATCACAGCTCATTTAACATACGGAACGATACCGTGATCACAACACAGCTGCTTCTTGCAGGGTTGCAGCATGATCTGAGGAGTCTGACAAACAACAAAAACAACAACAGTAACTCATCTTAGGTCAAGTTTTTCTTGGTACTTAAAGGCTGTGTGTTGAGAAGACAAAAATAGATCAATTAAAAGGTGGAGGAAATAATAAATTCAAGAAATCATAATTTAGCAAAGGGTGATACAACTAAAATAGTAGTGAATTTTAAGTATATAACGGTCCAAAAATAACAAAGATAATTTCATTCGCATGAATCATGATCGATTGCTACAATTTTTGCTTGCTCTTTGATAGTGTGTAATGATCAATCCACACTCCTTTTAATATTGTCAGCTTGGTACAGTTTGCTGCTGTTTTGGCCTTGAAGGTGGAGATGTGATTCTGATACTATTCATATGCAATCCAGGGCCACTGGCAAACCACAAATCATCAAAATGTCTAAGCTTTTCATCCTATCACTTAAAACAGGAAACTTTGTTAATATTCTTCACTCAAAAACTCCCAAGTAAAGGAACCGTCACTACTGCTTATGTGTCGCCTATCTATGCGAGAGAGAGATGGTCATAACTGAATGGAAATTAATTTTGATATTTTGGTTGTGTCCGAATTTATAGGTAATGTGTGTACTAATATTAGTGAGAGAACTTGTCATGTGTATTCACATAAGTGTCATCAATATATGAATGTTTGTTTATGTGCATGAGACTTCAGTCATCTGAATTGAAAATCTCCGTATGGTTCAGTCGAGTTCACACTACAGTATGCAGCTAGGGCATTAGGTCTTTAACTCACTTGCTCCCAATGACGTATAAATAAATACGTTCTATTTTAAATATCACCAGTGTCCCAAAGACGTATTTATACATTGTTTTTGTTTGTTTGTTTGTTTGTTTTATGCTACAGCATACAGAAGGTTTTGATGCAGCCTCTGAACTGAAGATAACGGTTGAAGCAATGGTAGTTATTACAAAATCGGCCAACAGGTGGCAGCAGAGTATAAGAGATCAACCAGGGCCATGTTGCAAGGAGCTGTTTTTCCCACAGTTTTAAACAGATTTGTGAATAATGATGGAACTGAGCTATATTCTAATGCTAATTGCTGCAAAACAGAATATATATATATATATATATATATATATATATATATATATATATATATATATATATATATATATTGTTGAATTGAGTGGATTGAGTGGGTCAGATGAAACGCCATATCATGTAAAATGAGATAGCAAATTAATGGGCTAGACTCAATTCTTAGTTAGAGACCAATAGGTGTCTACAGGACTGATAAATATTCTTTGGCCTCTGGGTGTAATTCCTCAAAGTAACCACCAGATGCCGCCAAACCTGTACAACTAAGCCACCCACTCAGCATTGCCCGGACATTCTATATAAGATACAAATTAAATATAAATAAATGATATCCTGAATTAAATAATAATACACAACACAATCTATATTCGATAATTGTTAACCTGATTTTTGGATCAATGTTTGTAACACATTGAAAGCCAACTATGAAGTTTTCCTGTCTTTCTTTTTCTTTTCTTTCATTTATAAGCGATACTGTCTTTTATCGCTGATAATATTGCTGTAACTGCATTGAAAAGATTATCCGTATGTATTGTTTGATTTAACAAAGATATATACAAGATGTGCAACAGAGATTAGAATTAACCTGTTAAGTTCAAGCTGAGAGAATTTGGGATTTAACATGTCAGGTATATATATGTTATTCATGCTTGCTTAATTAATATATATATGATTTTATTTATTTTAACGTTCATCATTTGTCGAATAGAGCTGAAGACCTTGACATATTTTCATGTATGACTCATCATGCAACGCTGTGTATCCATGACACATTTGTAAGGAATGTATGACCTCATCATGACTCATCTTCATGGCCCGTCGGTGGAAGATTACTGAAAATGAGTTCCAGCAAGTGCGCTTTGATATGAGAAGGTGCGCGGAGAGACATTCACCGGAAGGAGTCAGTGGTGTGGCCCAAGAGTATAAAAGGCCGTCACCAACTCTGAGCTAGGCCCCTTTTCACCCTGCGATGTGTCTGTATAGAGTGCATTCTCGAAGATGGAATATAACTGCCTGCCTGGACTTTGGATTTTTACGAAGGACTGGGATTAAGCCGTGGTTGGACCCTTTCTTCAATGATTGGTAATGTACAAATCTTTTAGCAATAATGATGTATAATAGGAAGATATGAATGACTAATCGCGTGTTAGGGTGGGGGCCATTTAATACACTCTCATATCTTCAAAATTATTTTTGCCAAAAACATCTTATTGTCAATCAGGTCTTAAGCTTTTCCGAGGAATGATCAATCTTGTAAAGCTTATTGTAAAAGGTTATATTATTCCTAATCTCCTGTTTTATTTTGTTTTATTTTATTTTATTTTATTTTATTTTATTTTGATTGATTTAAAGTTTTATCATTAAATGTGATTTTTATGATTCATATCGGTTATCTTATTATTGTCAATAAAATTGTTTAAAAGATAATTTTTGAATCAATCATTTTATTGTTTTGTTTCAATCTTTATTTTATTTAGTTTGGGTTTTATTCCTTTTGGACGTTTTAATAAGTCCGGTCGTTTTATAAGACCTTCTATGATTTTATTTTATTTATTTGAGGTCGTTCTATAAGACCTTTTCATTTGCTTATGATTTTATTTTTATAATTTGGTCGTTCTATAAGACCTTCACATTCGTTTATGATTTTATTTTTATTCTTTGGTCGTTCTATAAGACCTTAATGTTTGTTTATGATTTTATTTGGGACGTTTGATGAGCCCTCATTATTTTTTTGATTTTATTTTATTTATTTTGGACATTTTAAGTCCACCTCATTATTTTTTTTCCAAGACGGACAACAGTAACGGACGTCTGGAAGAAGGTAAGTGCATTTGAATAACCTCTAACCAATGCTTCCATCTGTATTAATATAAGTCAAATACTCCTGCTTGATATATAACAAATCCGTATGATCCTAACAAGGATTATTAAATTACTAGGTCAATAACAAATGCAAACAACTTAGAAAAGTGGAGCTGCCAATGAAGTGAGGTGTACATGCTAGCATTCCTGGGCTCTGTGTGTGTGGTTACTCACTCAGGATTGATAGGTGTATGAAAACGGATTGGCCTCATGATAAGATGACAGTGAACAAACCTAGGTGAATCCACTTTGATATATCGGCTTATTTAATTCCCGTCTCCTCACGCTGACGCCTTAGAGCTGGTGAGGAAAAAGGGGAATTTCTAACCCTTTAATTGGAGAGTCGATCAGGACATATTTCCCGATTTAAGTCCTGCGGGTAAGCGGAAGTTGACATGTGGCGCCCAGACGTGGGGCTCGATTGACTCATTTTTGTCAAAATCGGGATCGATCGAGGCCCAAAACAGGAACCCGAGTAAGTGCGGCTCTGAGCGGAGGGCACAGTGCTTGGAGCTGATAGCGAACTCGCTGATAAATTGTCATGTCATACGACCCTGAGCTAACACAAAATAGTCTCTTTGATGAATAGTGTTTCATGGAAAAGAGCTTCTTTAATTGTGAAAATCTAGTGTGATTTTTGAGTTGAAGTTGATTGTACTATTTTGTGTTAATGAAACGGTGACTGGCCCCCCCAGGAGACTTACACTCAAACAGAGGCTGAGTGTGAGAGAGCCATTCAAAGTGAATGGGCTTTTACAGCGACCTGCTGCTTTGGTCGGCTGTGAAGGTACTGATAGTGTACTTGGTAGAGCGCGCTGCGCCGCGCATTCCTGAGGGAGGGGCTGAGTCAAGGGGTGGTTCAAGCCCGCCCACAAAGAGGAGGAGGGCTTGAACAGTTAGAGTTAGTAGTGGAGAGCTGCTTGAGGAGAAGCAGTCTCCTTTAGTAGTGTGATGATAAACTATGGTCTACGGTATTTAGGCCTTCCATATTGGGTGCGGTTGCCTATTTTATTTGTTTGTTATCATAGGTATCCGTATGTAGCAAAACTACCATACTCTTTGCTTAGTTATTGCGGGGTGCCTGAAGATATTTATAGTCCCTTATCTTGGATAGCGGACTCAGTGTCAGAGGCTGACGCTGCAAACCTAACCCTGATTCCCGGTCGCTTGCCTTTTCTCCTGGAGTTTTTGAAAAACTTTTAAGTTTTCGGTTCCCGACAGGAGTGTCCATTGGCACAAGAAGAAAGTTGTCGAGAACCGAGGAGAAAAGGTAGGAGTTTCCACTAGACTAATGTTCTAGTGGAAGCAGCCTTTTTCGGTTTTGACAGGAGTGTCCATTGGCACAAGAAGAAAGTCGTCGAGAACCAAGGAGGAAAGGTAGGAGTTTCCACTAGACTAATGTTCTAGTGGAGGCAGCCTTTTTCGGTTCCTAGCAGACGTGTCCAGGAACAAGAAGACATCCAGATCCCGGAGAAGAGAAGCGGGAAGGATTACAACCAACCTGAAAGGACAACACACCCCACCGTTTGAGAGAGGACATCCGCCGACGAGTAAAGGTAGGAAAAACTCGAAGTCGGTAGTCCTGATAGCAGTAGAGGCAACGTACATGGGTACGGAGCTGAGTAACCAGGAGCTAAAGTACGTCCCTGAACCCAAAGCGCGCGGGGAAGGCTTCGGAAATAGATAGCTCCACTCCTACAATAAGAAAGCAAAGCGGGCTATAGAACACGCTAGTGAAGTAATGGAAAGAATAATAGGAAGAAATGGGAGGGGAAAGCCCCCCAGCCCTACAGAGGGGGTAGCAGGGTTAATGCCTGCACCCCAGCCTCTAGAACAACCAGATATACCAGTAGTGGTTATGCTACTGGGCGAGGGTGTAGATCGATGGCCACCAGGAGCAAGAAGGCACCTGGAAGTAAACAACCCTTCAATCCGTCTTGCCGACCTCGCAGCTGAGGTGGAAAGGTCGGTGAAGGAAACAGGAGTGTTCGTGAGTGAATTTCCCAAAATAATGGGCATAGCAACAGTAGTGGTAAAGAGATATGCCGCCGAAAAGGTCAGACTCCTGGTAGTGCCCAAGCAGGAGAGGCTACAGCGGTGTTAGAAGGATTGTTAGAGGCCATAAGATTACACGTGAGTCGAGTAAGACTTATAACCGATAGTCACTATTGCGCCCAGGCGCTCAAAGAGGACTTATCCATTTGGGAAGAAAATGGGTTTGAAGGAGCGAGGAGTAAAGAAATTGCTCATGCTGAGTTATGGAAGAAAATAGCCGAGTTAAGGTTAAATATGACTATCGATGTTGTTCACCAGAAAGCCCACGTCAAGGAGGGGGCTCACTGGAGAGGAAATGATGAAATAGATAAATACGTCCAAGAGAGAAGATTGGTAATTGTAGGAGCAGAAAAATGGGACAATACTCCCAAAGGAGGAAAAGTGGTCCCAGATGAGTTTGTGTGTGAGGTGACTAAGGCCGTACATGAAGCGCTAGGCCACGGAGGTGCCTTGCCCACAAAAAGAAAGCTGGAGAAACTGGAACTTTGGATCCCAGAAAAGAAAATCCGTTCAGTTATACGAAATTGCGAGTTGTGTAATAAGTATAATGCAGGACGCCGAGGGCAACGAGTGGACGGATTGACGATTAAAAGCACTGTTCCATGGGCATCAGTTTGCATGGACGTAGCAGGCCCCATGGGAGTAAACGGCACTAAAGGTGAGAAGTATCTTGTTGTGCTTGTAGATTCGATGTCAGGACATTTTGGATTAAAAGCGGTACGTAATGCGAATGCTAATAGCGTACTAAAAACACTGGAAGAGGGTTGTATGTGGTTAGGCATACCGAGAGAGTTAAGAACTGACAATGGAACTCATTTCAAAAACGCTACAATAGACAGGTGGTGTCAAAAGTGGGGAATAATAAGGACTTACTCTCCGCCTTACACCCCTCAAGCTAATGGCGTGGCTGAACGAACCATTGGCCTAGTTAAAAGTTGGCTCGGGAAAAATGCTAATGGAAAAGAATGGAGTGAAAAATTGGTGGAGCTGGTCAAGGACTTGAATGGGAGGAGCAGAGCAGATAGACCTTCCCCTTCAGAGGAGTTAAACCAGCGCCCCTTTGTCGCTCCTGAAGTAGGACGAATGCAAAGTACAGAAAACACTCAGAAGGGAAAGTGCCCATTTCAGGTAGGACAGAGAGTGTGGATAAAATCTCATGGTCCATCTGATAGCCAGGCAGTAAAAGCAAAGTATGACCAATCTGACATCATTGAAGAAGTTTTAGACAGAAATACAGTGCGATTAAAAAAGAAGGGACTCCAAGGGGTAGAGCAGCTAAAACCAATGCCAGTTAATTCAGCCTAAAGCTAAGGAGTAAGACAAATAATTAAAAGATGGAACAAGCCACTCCGCCCTTTGTCAAGCTCGTTATGGTGAAAGGAGCTGTCATCGTGCGGAGGACTGAAAAGGAAATAATGGTTGGTAAGGCATTTAATCTTTGGATGAATGCAGTGAGAGGATATATTAGTAATAGAGTGGAAGATTTTAGTTGGCAACCGGCTGTCTCGACCTGTGTAATTTGCAGTGGAAACGAGGAGTCGAGGGAACAGTGGAATATAGCCAATAAGTATTGGGTAGATGGCTTTAAGCCAGACCTGAGTAAAATAGGCCCGGCTAAGGTGCTTGAAATACAGGTGTGTGGGTATTGTAGAATAAAGAGCCTACCTAGAATAAAAGTGCATGTTCAGTGGGATTTAGCCCCGCAAGAGAATACAGATGCACAGTATTGTAAATGTATGTGGGATGGAGAGAAGGTATTGTATTGTCAACATTGTTGGATGAGAATGGAAAGAGGTTCACTGATAAGAGCTGGGGAAGCCGAAGGGTGGCAGCTAACTAGAGCGGAAACCCCGATAAAGTCGCTGAGTTCCGATTTGCTGACCTATTGGCCGATGGAGATAAACGAGAGGACGTGCGACTCAAGATTTCAGGCGCTGCTTTACAACAACTGGCCGCCAGAAGGAGGTGAGTATCGCCCGGCTCCGCTTATTGTTGGCTCGGAGGCGACGCCAACTCTAATATATGTTGAACCTAAGTGTGTAGTTGAACCAGGGGTGCCCTGGGCCACAGTAATCAATGGTGTGTTAGCCCGAGGGGATATTCCGATGGAAACATTACCTGACGTCCCACAAGAAAGGGTAATAAATATTAGTAGTATGTGTAGTAGTAATGTGTTAATGTACGCTACATTGGATAAAATGGAATATAAGGCTAAAACAGCAGTAGTAAGGGTGAGTCCAGTGGTGTCGCCTCAACAAGATACGAGGTCTGACACAGGATACTGGATAAAAGTAAAAATAATGATGGCCATGAAACCTTATGAGGGTATATACTCATTGGGAATGGAAGTGTCGATGAGTACGGAGGAGGAGGCCAAGCGGCTTCACCCCAAATGTACTTTTTATAGGGAGTGCCATAGTAGTGCACAGATAAGAATGTATAGTGGTAGAACCTATAGAGATGAAAAGAGTGAAAAAATAAGGCCTAGTGGTAATGAGAAGATGATGGCATTAGCCCAGGTGGCCACAGAAAAGCTAGAAAAACTTAATGCGAGTTCATTAAGTGAGGGAAGGCTTGGGCAAGAACGAGTGACCCATGTCAGGGGAAAATCTGACCTTAGAGGTCGCCCAAAGGAAAAATGGTGTCAAGGATGTCCATACCCGGGTTGTACCGGTGAAGGACATGTAGTTGGCGACCGCCGAGTGCATCGGTCGCTACGTGGATGTCCTAGTTTTAACAAGGCAAATCCATGTGAGTATAGATCACCTAGATGGAAAGAATTGGTGAGAAAGTGTAGAAGGGCCCCTCATTCCATTTTTTCCAAGGAGGAACGGATGGAGATGGGTAAAGTATTGGAAACTCCAGCCACGAGGTCAAAGGCGGAATGGAGGGAAGGGCCAGACATGATGAAGATAAGTGGTCAAAAGATCAAAAAAGCTAGGAAGATTGATTATCAATAAATTAAGAAGGGAAAAAAAAAAAAAAACCCCGCCTATTTTAAAATAAAATAAGTTTTTGTAAAAAGATAAGATAATTGTGTAATGAAGGCCAACCCCCAAGAAAAGGAGGAGGAGCTAATGAGATGTTAAAACGCAACAGTCCTTAAAGGACAAGACCAAAAGAAGAAAGCATGAAACGGAGCTACGAGATGGAGGAAGAGCAAGGTTGTAGCAAGCTAGTAATACTAGAGCTAAGCTCTAGTACTAAGCTAGAAGACCCACCGGACACAGTTGATGAACAACTTAAAGCTATCAACCGCCAGCGACAAAATTGGAGGTATGGAAAGGTTTTGATAACTATCAAACTTTGTTTTATGGTAATATTTTTGATATATTATTTGATGAAACAAAAATCTAGCATCGCTAGCACAGCCCCGATTAATCCCCTCGACCTAGTAGAAATACGGCATGGCACCACTAAAATAACCAATCAGACGTGTTGGAAGGTGGAAGTGAAGCATGTTTGTGAAGAATGGAGAAGGAAGAAGGGAGCCTGCGGTGCTGGCGAGGAAAAACCCTGTGGGGTAGAATGGAGAAGGGAGAAGATAGCAGTAATAAATTCCTATCTTCGCACCTTTAACAGCACATATTATAATGAAACCCTAGAGGTCTTGAGAAGAAGTATTATATATCCTGCGAAATCAAAAAGCAAGTGTGCACATCCAGTGATTCTACGAGTCGATAACACAACAAGCGACTTTACAGTCAATATTACCTTGTTATGTCTGGAGAAGCAAGAACAAAGGGTCATCAGAAAAAACTGGGTCCAGATCGGGAAGGAAGAACCTGCTTGGTACTTCAACGAATATTGTGCAAGACTGCCAGATGCAACAGGTGGATACTGGTTGAAGACAGACCATGACGCCCCTGACTTTACCTACCCGGCGGCCCCACGGAATGACACCTGTACCGAATTTCGCCCGGCATGGGAACGATGTTGGAACTGTATAACCTTTCGGTGCGAGGAGCCAGGGACCAACGGGACCACTGATTACTTGCCAGGTACTCCTGCTTCATCGTCAGGTAGGTCACCTAAATTTCTTAAGTTACGTAGGTTTGCAAAATTTAAAAAGCCTGTACCAATATCACAGAAAAAATTAGTAATAACGCGACGGCCAGGATGCAAGTTAATGTTAGAAAAGGCCCAGTCGTATAATAATAGCCATTGTGATTGGAATATGATGAAATATTGTTTTGAGCCCTATCATATGTTTTGTTATGCAGATGAGGGTAATATAATTACACCCTCCGATATAGGGCTTAGGCGTGATGTAAGGTTAATCCTGAGTCACTTTATTAGATTATATGCCGGAAATGCATTAGATCAAGAGAAAATAGAAGTGAAACATGAAGTATGGCTAAATGATTCCTTTCCATGGATATGGAAAAGAGATACATATATATTGAAATCAACCTTTAATAAAACTTTGGGAATAAATGTGTTAAAAGTAGTATGGGCACGGATGTGGGCTCAACGTATTCCTACACCGGATGATTTATATAATGTCCCAAAAGGGGATTTTGATAAAATTGACCAATGTGTAGCATTGAGAATGTATAACAGATTGCATAGGAAGGAGTGGATAAGTGGAATTTCACCACGATGCCCCTTGGTGGAGATAGGAACACCACCTTTGACTCATTGGATATATAATTGTACAGGGTTGAACACAAACCTAACGATTAAAGGAGTGCTACAAGCATGGAAAGAAGGACACACGAGAGATGAGAGTAAGACGTGGTGGGGGCTCAATAAAGATGAGATGGTTCAGGATGTGATACCTTGCTTAGGAGAGTCGGAGAATTATTGGATTAAATATCAATATATAGCGACGGTGTACTCTAAAGAGAACGATATTTGGCCTGACATTGAAAGACCAGCCTTATATGCTAATCCAAGACCATGGGAAATGTTGTGTAAGGGGGGAGAGTCCGTGGAAAATTTTAATGAATGCACAATTGTATTAGCACGTATACCCTGTTATAAAGTCTCCCGATTTCAGAATTTTTGTAATGTATGTTATCGCGATGAGAATTATGCCAACTATGAGGGGGCAGTATGGATCAAGGATAACAGTAATCAATGGATCCGGAGTCAAGCTGCAGGTAGAGAATATTGTACGCGATGGGACAAAGATCATGACTTATCCAAAATGGTAGGATTAAGAATGATCCCCAAGCCTCCTGACTCTATGATGCAGATCTTAGAAGGTCACGCATTTAGGAAGACCCTTTGTAAAGGGGATATAGTTACAGGGTTTGATTGGCTGGGATTTAATAAAATTTATGGCCCTGGCACATGCCACGAACCTGCTGAAAGATGGCTGCATTGTGGACACAGGGACGAATATGATCATAAGGGAGAACATGTATGTATTTGGTATGAGAGAATAGGATTGGCAATAAAAGGTGTAGTAAAAACTGTGGCCACTACAGCCGGAGAAGTTGTAGAAGATGTAGCAGGGACGGCGATTATTGGGATAAGTACAGGGCTGTATGGTTTGTTATATGATGTAGGACTATGGTTCCTGCTAGTGTCAGGAATTGTCCTGTCAGCAGTTATAGCTGTTGCAGTTATCAAAAGAGGGATCTTGGCATTATCTACCCACCGAAATTATAAAGAGAAAACCTCACCAAATAAGGTTAAAGCTCGGTTATTGGCCAACGAGCTGCAGAAAAAATGGGGGGGCCGACTAAGGGGAAATTATTGAGAAGTGGGGATGGGCTTCAGAAAAGGGCGGGATCGATCCAATTATAGATAAGACGCCCTAGCCCTGACTTCCTCACTTCTCACTGAAATCTTTTGGCGGAACAGTAACCAACAACTAACCATGGCTTGTAATGCTTTGGGTAAAGGTATTATTGGAAGACCAGGCGCCCTTCAAAACGTGAGTAATGAAGTGGAATATTGGATAATTTTCATAACATGGCTTTTTTATTGTTGTCTCGGATATAGCAAACAACTAAGTTAGTAGTGTGGGGAATAATTTTAATTCTCCTTTGATTATGTCTGGTCGACCACTTGGTTTTAGTAATTTGGGTATTATCTATGTTTTTTTACTCTCCCGCCAAGAGGTTCCGCTACTCGGAAGAGCGACCACACTCTCGCTCTCCCGTAGTAGAGGTGTTCCGCATTGATGGAGTAGATGCGGATGGAAACTTAGACTAAGATTAGAATGTATATATTGGGAGCCGCAATATTTTAGGTTTCCCTCAGGTCTAAGAATTGTCGAATTTTGGATGTGTGTTTAACAGGATAACCAGGATCAGCCGCAGTGTGTCTTCTGTGGAAGTGATCTCCTCACGTCCGCTTGGGTGGTGGGGGACGCTTTCTATGGACACTGCTGCAATCCGTTGCCCGCAGTGGATGAGGGTAGAGAAATGTGGCTCATACCAGACGGGCTTTTTCTAAATTTCGTCAGTGATTTTTTCATTGATATCCAGTGTGATTCCTGGATATGGCCTGGCTTTGCTGACTTCGCGGGCTCAAGTAAGTTGGAAGGTTTGGTTCAAAGTCGCTTGAAAGAGATACGTTATTATTTTAACGTTGAGGGTGAATTCATTGGGAGAACTTTCCCTTTAATGCGCATGATATGACGCCTGCCTGACGGTGCTCGGCGCTAGACATTCAACACCTTGGCTGACTTCTGTGTAGCCGCCACTCCTTTGAGACAGGTCGGATCCAATCAGGATGAGTGGCCCTACGAGCCTGTAACGCCCTCCTCGCCCTTCCTGGACCGGGTTGATGAGCCTGGGGAACCCAGAGCCGCCCGACAGGATGTTCCAGTTGGTAAGGTTGTGCCACTGTTGAGATCACCCTCCCCCACGGTTACATCGACCACTGATGACCTGGAGGGGGTGCAAGGCGAGGATGGGGGTGGAACGGGGTCATCTCCCTCCCTGATGATAGGTGAACTGGGCCTGTGGTCTCCTCTTACTGATCCTCCGTCCGACTCCTTGCCTTCTGAATCCCCGGTGTCTCCGTTGCCGGAGGACACAAGGGGGTTGCATGCAGGTGACGGGTTGGATGGGGGCTTTTGAGGTTGATCAGTTTGGACACCATTGATCTCTGGGAGGGGGTGTTGAATTGAGTGGATTGAGTGGGTCAGATGAAACGCCATATCATGTAAAATGAGATAGCAAATTAATGGGCTAGACTCAATTCTTAGTTAGAGACCAATAGGTGTCTACAGGACTGATAAATATTCTTTGGCCTCTGGGTGTAATTCCTCAAAGTAACCACCAGATGCCGCCAAACCTGTACAACTAAGCCACCCACTCAGCATTGCCCGGACATTCTATATAAGATACAAATTAAATATAAATAAATGATATCCTGAATTAAATAATAATACACAACACAATCTATATTCGATAATTGTTAACCTGATTTTTGGATCAATGTTTGTAACACATTGAAAGCCAACTATGAAGTTTTCCTGTCTTTCTTTTTCTTTTCTTTCATTTATAAGCGATACTGTCTTTTATCGCTGATAATATTGCTGTAACTGCATTGAAAAGATTATCCGTATGTATTGTTTGATTTAACAAAGATATATACAAGATGTGCAACAGAGATTAGAATTAACCTGTTAAGTTCAAGCTGAGAGAATTTGGGATTTAACATGTCAGGTATATATATGTTATTCATGCTTGCTTAATTAATATATATATGATTTTATTTATTTTAACGTTCATCATTTGTCGAATAGAGCTGAAGACCTTGACATATTTTCATGTATGACTCATCATGCAACGCTGTGTATCCATGACACATTTGTAAGGAATGTATGACCTCATCATGACTCATCTTCATGGCCCGTCGGTGGAAGATTACTGAAAATGAGTTCCAGCAAGTGCGCTTTGATATGAGAAGGTGCGCGGAGAGACATTCACCGGAAGGAGTCAGTGGTGTGGCCCAAGAGTATAAAAGGCCGTCACCAACTCTGAGCTAGGCCCCTTTTCACCCTGCGATGTGTCTGTATAGAGTGCATTCTCGAAGATGGAATATAACTGCCTGCCTGGACTTTGGATTTTTACGAAGGACTGGGATTAAGCCGTGGTTGGACCCTTTCTTCAATGATTGGTAATGTACAAATCTTTTAGCAATAATGATGTATAATAGGAAGATATGAATGACTAATCGCGTGTTAGGGTGGGGGCCATTTAATACACTCTCATATCTTCAAAATTATTTTTGCCAAAAACATCTTATTGTCAATCAGGTCTTAAGCTTTTCCGAGGAATGATCAATCTTGTAAAGCTTATTGTAAAAGGTTATATTATTCCTAATCTCCTGTTTTATTTTGTTTTATTTTATTTTATTTTATTTTATTTTATTTTGATTGATTTAAAGTTTTATCATTAAATGTGATTTTTATGATTCATATCGGTTATCTTATTATTGTCAATAAAATTGTTTAAAAGATAATTTTTGAATCAATCATTTTATTGTTTTGTTTCAATCTTTATTTTATTTAGTTTGGGTTTTATTCCTTTTGGACGTTTTAATAAGTCCGGTCGTTTTATAAGACCTTCTATGATTTTATTTTATTTATTTGAGGTCGTTCTATAAGACCTTTTCATTTGCTTATGATTTTATTTTTATAATTTGGTCGTTCTATAAGACCTTCACATTCGTTTATGATTTTATTTTTATTCTTTGGTCGTTCTATAAGACCTTAATGTTTGTTTATGATTTTATTTGGGACGTTTGATGAGCCCTCATTATTTTTTTGATTTTATTTTATTTATTTTGGACATTTTAAGTCCACCTCATTATTTTTTTTCCAAGACGGACAACAGTAACGGACGTCTGGAAGAAGGTAAGTGCATTTGAATAACCTCTAACCAATGCTTCCATCTGTATTAATATAAGTCAAATACTCCTGCTTGATATATAACAAATCCGTATGATCCTAACAAGGATTATTAAATTACTAGGTCAATAACAAATGCAAACAACTTAGAAAAGTGGAGCTGCCAATGAAGTGAGGTGTACATGCTAGCATTCCTGGGCTCTGTGTGTGTGGTTACTCACTCAGGATTGATAGGTGTATGAAAACGGATTGGCCTCATGATAAGATGACAGTGAACAAACCTAGGTGAATCCACTTTGATATATCGGCTTATTTAATTCCCGTCTCCTCACGCTGACGCCTTAGAGCTGGTGAGGAAAAAGGGGAATTTCTAACCCTTTAATTGGAGAGTCGATCAGGACATATTTCCCGATTTAAGTCCTGCGGGTAAGCGGAAGTTGACAATATATATATATATATATATATATATATAGGGGGTTTGCATAAGTGAAAATGGCTGGGAATGAATGAGTTAATGAAAACTAAAGAAATCATCTCAAACTAAATTATGCTGACCCAACTGAAGTACATTAAGACAGACCAATACAATTGTTTGCTTAAAGAAATATCTCAAACTAAAATTGAAAAAATATTTTCATCAAAAAAATGTAATTAAAGTCATAGTGCTTTATAAAAAATAAATAAATAAATAAATTAAATAATTTGAAACTACAATACAATAGTTTGCTTAAAGAAATATCTCAAAATAAAATTTTAAAAATATTTTCATAAAAAAAAATAAAATTAAAATCATAGTGCTTTATAAAATATATAAATAAATAAATAAATAAATAAATAAATATAATCCATTTGAAACAATTTACCTTTATAAAATTAACTAAAACTGTTCTTTTAGTGTAAATGTTTGGTTAAAAAACAAAGTTAAAATGATTGTTGTTCCGATACCGATACTGGTATCGGCACAGGCACCGATACCGCATTAAAACAGTCGTATCGGTATCACTGAGTACTAACAAGTAACATGCCGATATGATTAATTCCAACGCTAATATAGGACTTTGGATGCAGCATCTTGTGTCTTGCTCGTGCACAACATTCACTGATATGTGACATGTTCACTGCATGCCGATCTAAGAAATCCTATTGGCCCTTGAATGCTCTGAACCAATGGCAGGACAACTTTTGAGAAAAAAAAATGTTGAGAAAAAAAACCTTAGGTATCGGTATGGTATTGGCATCGGACGATACTGCAAAGCTGGGTATTGGAATCGGTATTGGGGGCCAAAAAACGTCATCGGAATAACACTAGTTAAAATGTAGTTACAGTGACTATGATTTAAAAACTTCCTATTATAACACGGGTATGCAGTCGTGACTTTGCTGTCTATGCTACTAATACAAATACAATGCAAAGTATTTTTGGCACCTCTTGACTCCATAGAGGAATATAAAATATATATTTTTAAAATTAAACAAGCAAGGCAGTTAAAGACTACTTTGGAGCGTAAGTCAAACTGAAATGTTGTTTGCAACTCATCTGTGGAAAAGGGTGTTAATGCGGTAGGCCTTGTTTGTTATGGGAAATGAAACAAGATCAGATCAATAGTGCAGTGCAGCAGCATAAACTTGTAGTCCCAGACGCTCATGTTGGACATGTTTGCTGGTGCGCCTGGTCCCCATACTAGGACCTCCCCAGCAGGAGCAAAGCGTAACATAATGGGAAATCAATTCCATTTTCGTAGCCTGGGTAGGTGGGCTTAAAGAATAATTACCCTGTGTCGGAGTGGGAGAGAGTGGAGAAAAAAAAGGCCATCTTCAAAGTTTATCCATTGTGGTCTGCACTGATGTGAAACCAATGCCATTATCCATTTAAATCCGCCATCGAGTGCTATGAGAACTGCTGTGTAAGGCTCCTCCTTTGACATGAGATTCCTCAGATTTCATTCGGAACAATAATTTCTCTAAACCACATTTTCAAACTTTTGTTAGTGGCCCCACACCAATTCCATAATTACAATAACTATGCACAAGATGTTTTACTTGTTTCAACATAAAATTGTGTGTCTTATGAAAATCTGCATTTGTGTCAGCAGATGTCGAGTTGTTTGAAGCATATAGCTAATGGTAAGCCATCAGGGCCAGCAAGACCTATCTCAAACTAAATTCTAATATTTGTTTCGTATATTCAATTTTATTAATTTATTCCCAACAGTCGATTCTCTTGTAGTATTTCTCTTGGCTGCACTGCTTTGAGAGTGAGTTATGTTGGATTTTTTATGCAACCAGATTTACATTGAAATACAGTTGAACCTCAATTCACAAACAATTTGTTTTACAAATACAATTTTCAAAGAAATATTGCCTCAGTGAACACACTACGCTTCAGTTCATGAGCAGTCATAGCATAGTTGCGGTAAACTCTGTCTTTTTCGAATAAAATGTAAACATCATTTGTTAACTGTGTGAAACAAAACAGATTTCTTTGTTTTGTGCTCTAAGTTAACCACAATATGGCTCCAAAGACATGAAAATTGCGAGCAATACTGGAATCCTATATTATTAACGCAGTTGAAAATAAAATAAATTAGTAGTTAAACATGAGAATTGTGTTCATGTCTTTAGTTTGATATGGCAAATCTACAGCTGATGATGTGGCTAAAGGAGTGACTTTTTTTTTAATTTTATTTTTTTTACAAAGCAAAGACCACATCTTCTGAATTTAATGTTGGTCTGGATAAATGAAAGCTAAAGAGCTCACTGGTGATTCACATTTGCATCTTTATTTACCCCTAAGATACTGTATGTAAACTTTCAAGCACAACTAAAAGTAGTTGCACCACCTCTGGCTTTTATGACAGCTTGCAGTCTCCTAGGCATGGACTTGATGAGTGACAAACTGTATTCGTCACCAATCTGGTGCCAACTCTCTTTGATTGAAGTTGCCAGATCATCTTTGCAGGTCGGAGCCTTGCTGTGGACCTTTTTTTTTTTTTTTCAATTTCCACCACAGGTCTTCAATTGGGTTGAGATCTGGGCTATTTGCAGGCCATGACAATGACTGGATGCGTCTTTCTCCAAGGAATGCTTTCACAGTTTTTGCTCTGTGGCATCTTGGAAAATGATTTCATCATCCCCAAACATTTTTTCAATTGAAGGGATAAGAAAGCTGTCCAAAATGTCAATGTAAACATTGATTGAAGATTTAACCATCTCCGCAGTGCCTTTGCCTGACATGCCATATCATGATGACATATCATCAAGGACTGTGGGAATTTGGATGTTTTCTTTAGGCAGTCCTCTGTAAATCTCACTAGAATGGCATCAAACAAAAGTTCCAGCGCCATCACCTTGTCCAATGCAGATTGGTGACTCATCACTGAAGATAACCTTCATCCAGTCATCCACAGTCCATGATTGCCTCTCCTTATCCCATTACAGTCTTGCTCTTTTTTGTTTACGCGTCAATGAGGGTTTCCTTTTAGCTTTCCTGTATGTAAATCCCATTTCCTTTAAGTGATTTTGCACAGCTCTGTCACATATACTGACTCCAGCTTCCCCACATTTCTTCTTCATTTGTCTTGTTGTGCATTTTCTGTTTTCAAGACATATGGCCTTTAGTTGTCTGTCTTGACGCTTAGATGTCTTCCTTGGTCTACCAGTATGCTTGACTTGAACAACCTTCCCATGGTGTTTGTACTTGCTCTAGATCTTCGATACAGCTGACTGTGAACAGCCCACATCTTTGGCAGCCATATGTGTAGAGTTACCTTCTTCAAGAAGTTTGAAAATCCTGTCTTTGGTCTCAGGAGACATCTCCCTTGTCGGAGCCATGATTCTTGCCAATCCACTTGGTCCAGCAGCCCTCCAAGGTGTGATAACTGCACTGTTTTTAACTGCTAACGAGCATATGTAATTACGTGCCCAATTAAGGAAACGAAATTGACTGGGTGTGTCCTTATTTTCTGCTCAAAATGGAGTGATTCCATATTTTTTTTCCTCAGAATGGAGTGATTCCATATTTATTTCCTTGCACTTGCTCTATAAAAGTAACATTTACTGACCAGCACAATATTTTTCTTCATTTCTTTTATTCTGAAAGCCAAGATGTTGCACTTTGGAATGACCTTACAACTGTTTCATGCTTTTTATCTGAGTTTGAGCTACAGAATAAAACGTCTGAGTGAGTGCTCGTCCAAGAGTGGTGATGCCATACTTTTTGCTAGGGGTTGTATATCTTTCCTCTTAAGGCCACAGTCTAGTTAGCTGCTGAATTGTGCTGAAACCCAAAAATCTAATGCCGATTCTCAAAACAGCAATGCAACCAACAATACAATCCTGATAAATGTATATCATATTGGTGTTCCTTCTCTTCTACTTTCTTCTTCACTTGGCTATTTTTTCATGAACAAAGACACAATTTGAAGCAGCATTTTCCAAATTAATGAAAGACCAAAATGGTTGTTTTTCCTAGTGTCCTTTTAATTACAAGGGTTCACACAGTCCGGTGATGCTAATTGCACGCTTTAATTAAAGGTTTTCAAGGTTCCATATCCTTTTACCTTTTGCGTTTTTTGTTTTTTTTTAATTACAGTTGAATCCTTCTACCTATTCTTCATACGTCTTCCCTAGTGTTTTCCCACTCCTCCCCTTCTCACACATGCTTGCATCGCAGCAGGCAGTGCATTTTTGTGGCTGTGTGAAAAACCTGATTAAGGTTCAAGATGACTGAACTTGAAGGTTGAAATCTGGATGCATCTCTCTACAACCCAATTAACACAGAGTCAATAGAGAGCAAATTAAAAAGCCCCCAGGTGGTGAACCTTGCCAGAAAACGCCAATGAAATCAAGACAGTCAAGGCCAGCACAATGACATGAACCTTCTGGTTCTGTGCAATCCCCCTGAGCTCCTCTGATTAGAGCATGGGGAGATTGTTTAGAACCTTTTCTTCTATGGTGAGGACAAATGAGGGGAAAGGGTATCCATTCAACTGGGGCAAAGGGCTGGGAAAACGTTCGACTTTGGCTCAGGAAACATTGAGGCCGCTCACTGAGGTGTGAACAGACCACCTCCCAAAAACAACATACACATTGGGAGAAAAAAAAATCTAAATGAAAACCTCCAGTAGACCGGGTTAATGCAAACATTGGAAAATACCAACCTAACAAGTGAAATGGTGGCTTGCTTTAAATTTGCTCTATTATTCATGAGTAAATCGCTGTCAACCACTCTGTGGACTTCATTCTGTATTGTATATCGTGACAGTAATTATGCTTGAACATGTTGGTCTGTGATTGGCTGGTGACCAGCCTAGGCTTTGCCCCACCTCTTGTCCAAAATCCGCTGGGATAGGGACTGTTCACCAAAAACCATAATGAGGACAAACAGGATAGAAAATGGATGGATTTATAAGTTTGCTTGAGATTTAGTGCATGGAATGTCACACATATGTCACATCTATACAGTTTAAAAAAAGAAAAAAGAAAAAAAAGGGGGAAAAAAAAGAAAAAAAAAGGATATTGGCTCCCTGTTTCATTTACTTAAATCTAATATATAATCAGTAATCAATGGGTTATACGCCACAGACTTTTTGCCCAGTTTCTGGTCTATCATTACCAAGCGAAATGCCTGTTTTTCTTTCGATTGCTGCTTGATTTACTTCCTATTTCTTGGAGTACATAATTCAGGTCATTCAAGCAACTTTCTCCATGTCATCTTCCAAGAAGGTCTTGGAAGATGACATGGAGAAAGCATTTAAGCAGGTCGTGTGTATTTATATTCACAATTATGAAGGTAAGTACGCTTTTACGTCATGTTTAGCATGTGCACTGCAAATTTAAGCTATCTAATCTAGACTTAAACGCTTATATCAAGCCATAAAGTCTTGTTGATTTTATGAGAATTATTTACTATACAAGAGCAGAATTTCTAAGATTATTAATCTTATTTTAAGATTATTTGTCTTTTATTTCTTACTTAGTTTGTAAATCCTAAAATTGGTTAATTTTCGCGCATAATAAGTTAAAATGCTCGAAGAGTCTATGTTCATTAAAAAAAAATAAAATAAAAAATTAAAAATAAAATAAAAAAAAATTAAAAATCAAATATCTAACCTAGACGTAAATGCTTATATCAAGCCATAGTCTTCTTTGTTTTGTGAATTATATACTTTGCAAGAGCAGAATTTTCAAGATTATTAATCTAGTTTTAAGATTATTTGTTTTATTTCTCACTTAGTTCGTAAATCTTAAAATTGGTTAATTTTTATGCACAATAAGCTAAAATGCTGTAAGAGTCTGGCAAGTTATTTTTACTTAAAATAAGATTGTCAGATATCATTCTGGATATTCCCTTTGGATGAAACTAAATTGAATAGTTATTTTAAAATAAAAGAAAAAGAAAAAGACAAAAAAAGGTGCAAATATATCAATTTAAACAACTCAAAATTAGTCTTAATCCTTTTTTTTTATTTTTTATTTTTTTTTACTAGTAGGCTATTCAACTATCACTTGAATCGTCTAATTAACTCGAAACACCTGCAAGTGTTTCCAAGTGAATCCAGAATGTATGTCATGTTTTTTTTAATTGCATTACAGAAAATATCTGACTTTATCACAATATTCTAATTTTCTGAGACAGTCCTGTAACATTTCATTAGCAACTTTTGTCATACTTACTAAGCTCATTTTATCTCTTTCCAGTAAACACAGTACCAGCTCTGTGGTCTAGTGGTAGAGTGTCTACCCTCAGAGTTGGAGGTTGTAGGTGCAATCCCAGGCTGAGTCAAACCAAGTGCAGTTAAAAATGGTGCCATCTCCATGCTTGACTGTCAGTTTAAAGTACAATTAAAGAGTAACACTTAATTCTCTGTTTCACACTTTTAAAAAATTTAATTTACTTGAAATAAGGCCATTTAATAACCTTTAAAAAAAAGTTACACTTGTTTGTTACTTAGAATAAGTGCATACATCTTATTTTAAGATTTAATTTCCTTGATTTGTTGCTTAGAATAAGTGTTTAAAGCTCATTTTAAGATTAATTTAGACCTACACATTTTTCTTATTTCAAGAAATCTAAGTAAGTAAAATTATCTTACTACACTGGCAGATAATTTCACTTGTTTCGAGTAAATTTACTCTAAGAACAAGTGTATTTTTATCTCATATTAAGTAGACGTGGTTTTGCAGTGTGTTACCTTGGCGGCTGGCCTTAATGCTACCATATTTATAATCAAATTTGAATGTCCCCCCCCCCCCCCCCCCCTTTAACACACTGTCTAGAATTCCGTTATGTTCAATTGGTTTCAAACAAGAACGCAGACGTCATTACTATTCAATCTGAGTGCTTCACGTTAATGCACAAAAACAAAAACATTTGAGTTCAAGTTCTTGAAAGTTAAAGCTTCTGAGGAAGAAATGACTCAAATCAAGTTTTTATGAGACATGCCAAGTGTATACTGTCCTTGCATACTCACCTACTCAATCACCATTATGCTAGGTTGGTGTTAAAAAGTCAGAAGGATGGCTCTCACATTAACTTAATTTCCTTCTGTGTTCTGAGTTTTCACCGTTTATGGTTCCTTTTCTACTCCTTTAACCGGTCTTGAATGAGTAAAGGGAGGACAACAGAAGCAACCTTTAATCTCACCACTGCCTGAACACTCCACTCTCAGTGTCCAGGCTTTTCAGCACAACGCACCGAACAGCAGATATGCAAAGCCCCTTTGCCCACACTGTAAAAAAAATCCCGTTGTTTTTACGGTAAAAAACTGGCAGCTGTGGTTACCAGGGAAATTCTGTAAAAAATACAGTGGGAAAATGTAAACAACTTTACAGAACAATTTTTTTATTTTACTGGTATTCAATATACAATAAACACAATGCATGTAAATTTTACAGAACAAAATAGTATAAAAGCAGCATGCGCTTGGAAAATAGCACTTCATTTGTATAGTACCTTACTAGGCCATCAAAGTCCTTTGTGATTAACTACTCATTTCACAACATCAGAAAGAACTGGACTTAGATTACCTTGCTTATTGATCTGAACACTGTCAAACTGCACTGGGATCGAACCAACAACCTCAGTGGTGCGAACTGACCACTCTACCACTAACCCATGCTAACCTGTGGTAACCCAGGTTTTTTTGTTGTTTTTAATGCCACATGACCGCGCGGTCACGCGAGACACGGCGGGAAGTGGTCGGCGACGGAGCTGCCGGACCGCAGCTGTGCGGAGCCGGTGTGGATTGGCCAAAAAATTGACCCGTCCGGAGCACGCAGTCAAGACGCACCGCACCGCAGCCGCACCGCAACCGCAACCGGTGTAAACCCGGGGTTACTTTCAATGAAATGCTAATTGCAACCCTTTTTACAGTGTATCTGCGCAAGAGCCATGTATACTTTTGGAAGATTCAGGGCCAGATGCTAATTTCTGGAAGCCAGTGACTTAACATAGTAATATAGACTAGTGATGGACAAATGAAGCTTCATGAAGTGATATTTTTTACTCCTGTACATGGCACTCTAGGATTAAAGATGCAGTGGAAATTTAATACATTTCCATTGCTCTATCTTTAAGCCAAGAGCATCGTCTAAAAGGAGTAGGGGGGGAGAAATTGTAAAATTGTGTCAAGAAGATTCATTTTCCCATCACTCATGTACGGACAAGTGGACATGGTTATTCAGTGATGCGAGTCAGCATTTCATGTGATGACCAAATAGTCATTCAGGGAAAGTAATTTTTCCTTCTACATATTTTTTTTTTTTCTACATATGACTCAATACTTTTCTGGAATTATTTGTCCTGTTTTCAATTAAGCATGACATTTCAAAATGGCGAATGTTGATTAATTTAAATTTTAAAAATGTCGACACACAATAACAATTAGATGGCATGAGATGACTTTATAAGACCGAAACAAAGGGGGTGGAGGCGGTGATGTGGTGTCAAGCTACATCCATCCATTTTCTTGACCACTTACTCCTCACAAAGCTCGTGGGGGTTGCTGGAGCCTATCCCAGCTGGCTTCAGGTAGTAGGCAGGGTACACTTTGAACTGGTTGCCAGCCCATTATAGAGCACACAGAGACAAACAACCATCAACACACACAAGCACACCTCGGGACAATTCGGAGCACCCAATTAAACTGCCATGCAGGTCTTTAGAATGTGGGAGGAGACCGGAGTACCCGGAGAAGACCCACACAGGCACGGGGAGAGCATGCAAACTCCACCCAGGAAGGCCGAAGCCCGGACTCGATCTTGCATCCTCAGCACTGGGAGGCAAACGTGCTAAGCAGTCATCCACCGTGCCGCCCCGTGTGTCAAGCTACCACTAAGAAAATGCAGAGTGCCGTGTGCAATTTCAGAGCTGACTCCGCTGATGGTGACATTTCGCCGACATTGGGCCTCCTCATGCAAGGTTAAAAAAATAAGTAAAGAAATAAATAGGCCTACACATTTAATGATAATAATAATAATGCCACTGAATCTAGCAGAAGCTTGACATAAAGGTACACAGCAGTGCTCACTGTACACTAATACTTGAAAAAGTCTTCACTTTTTTCATTAGCGTTGACTATCTGATCTGTTTTTGTCATGACTCGAGCCTTGCAGGAAGTATGTTTGGGCTTTGTCTCAAGTCATGCAGGAGCAATGTTTGGGTCTTGTCTCATGTCTGGGGTCATGCCTGGGTTAGGTTTGAGTTCATGACCTGTTAAGTTGAGGTCAAGTGTCCGTTTTGTACTAATGTAACAATCATCTAGTTTCAACTAGTTTAAGACTATGTGATGTCAAGGATCTTTATTGCTATATGATGTTTGGTGATGTCAGGAACTATCTGTAAGAACTTTGTGATGTCAGGAATCTATAATCGCATTGCTGGGTCAACAGCCAATCAGAGAATTCCATGCTAGTACTGGGACTCACATGTCTAGCCACAACCAATGAGATTGATTTACTGTCTATATAAGGGTCTGAGAAATGTGTGTGGTCGCCGGATTATTGCTCACTGTTCCGCTGTGCTTCTCTTCTTGGTGTCTCGTGATTCTCGATGTATTATCGTTGTTTTTCGTTTAGTCAAGTTATGTGAACAAATAGTTAAAACCTTATTTGTGTCTGCGCTTTGGGATCCAACCCTTCCGCACACAACAGTTTTGATGTGTACAACACTCAAGCTACGGCACAACATAGGAAACGGGGTGCATGAGTTGCCCCCCCCATGTTTGTAAGATAAATATGATTAAATCAAGCAAAATTCGCCCGAAACCTTGGACAACAATGAATCGTTTGAAACTCTTACTGACAAATCTATTTTGCCATCATTAGGCTGTTGAATGAGTTTTTCCATCCATCCATTTTCTTGACCGCTTATTCCTCACAAGGGTCACGGGGGCTGCTGGCGCCTATCTCAGCTGGCTCTGGGCAGTAGGCGGGGGACACCCTGGACTGGTTGCCAACCAATCGCAGGGCACACAGAGACGAACAACCATCCACACTCACACGCACACCTAGGGACAATTCGGAGCGCCCAATTAACCTGCCATGCATGTCTTTGGAATGTGGGAGGAGACCGGAGTACCCGGAGAAGACCCACGCGGGCACGGGGAGAACATGCAAACTCCACCCAGGAAGGTCCGAGCCTGGACTCGAACCGGAGACCTCAGAACTGGGAAGCGGACGTGCTAACCACTCGACTACCGTGCCGCCCTGAATGAGTTTTTTTCATAACTAATTAACACAGATGCATCTGTTTTACTGTTGTTAAATGCACAATCTACTTTGAAGGCATTCAAGCAACAGCAAGACTACAGTGTATGAAACACTATGTCAAAGCTACACTGCAAATTTAAGCTATCTAACCAAGACTTAAACACTTATATCAAGCCATGAAGTCTTATTGATCTTGTTATGAGAATTATTTACTATACAAGAGCAGAATTTCTAAGATTATTAATCTTGTTTTAAGATTGTCTTTTATTTCTTACTTAGTTTGTAAATCCTAAAATTAGTTAATTTTCACGCATAATAAGCTAAAATGCTCTAAGAGTCTATGTTTACTAAAAAAACAAAAAACAAAAAAAACAATCAGATATCTAACCTAGACTTAAATGCTTATATCAAGCCATAGTTTTCTTTGTCTTCTTTTGAGAATTATATACTTTGCAAGAGCAGAATTTCCAAGATTATTAATCTTGTTTAAAGATTATTTGTCTCATTTCTCACTTAGTTTGTAAATCTTAAAATTGGTTAATTTTTATGCACAATAAGCTAAAATGCTGTAAGAGTCTGACAAGTTATTTTTACTTAAAATAATTATCAGATATCATTCTGCTTATTTTAAGATACTTATTAGCCTTGAGTGTTAACAGCCAGTTTTAAGGACTGCGAGGCTTAAGACAAATATTTTCCACATTTTAAGATAACTAACCAACATCTAAGGGCCTGAACTGAGGTTTCATAAATTTTATTTTCTTATTTTAAGATATTCTGCAGAATGTACTAACAAGATAAATGGAAAATATGAGTGTGAAAACAAACAAAAGCACAATATAGTAGGGCTGCTCAATTGTGAAGAAAATATTAATCACAATTATTTTGGTAATAATTGAAAACACGATTAGGATGATCATTTCTTTTTGGTAGAAAACAAGAAAATGTTTAAACGTAAAAATATTCAGACAAATAAAAATCTTGACACTATAATTATGGAAGTTCCCTTTGGGTGAAACAAAATTGAATAGTTATTTTAAAATAAAAAAAAATACAAATAAAAAAAAGCAAGGTGCAAATGTATAAATTTAAATAACTCAAAATTAATCTTTTTTTTTTTTTTTTTTTTTACAATTATATGGTTTTGTATATTGTGGAGTATAATAATTGAAATTGCAATTAAATTTCGATTAATTGCACAACCCTACAACATACAGGACTGTCTCAGAAAATTAGAATATTGTGATAAAGTCCTTTACTTTCTGTAATGCAATTAAAAAAACAAAAATGCCATACATTCTGGATTCTTTACAAATCAACTGAAATATTGCAAGTCTTTTATTATTTTAATATTGATGATTGTGGCTTACAGCTTAAACAAAACTCAAATATCCTTTCTCAAAATATTAGAATATCATCAAAAGTATACTAGAAGGCTATTCAACTAATCACTTGAATCATCTAATTAACTCGAAACACCTGCAAGTGTTTCCAAGTGAATCCAGAATGTATGGCATTTTTGTTTTTTTAATTGCATTACAGAAAATAAAGGACTTTATCACAATATTCTGATTTTCTGAGACAGTCCTGTAGCATTTCATTGTAAGCAATTTCCTGGTTTTGTCATACTTATTAAGCTCATTTTCCCACTTTCCAGTGAGCAGGCGAGCAGCTCTGTGGTCTTGTAGTAGCGTGTCTGCCCTCAGGTTGTGAGTTCGATCCCACGCTGAGTTAAACCAAATGTAATTAAAAATGGTGCCATCTCCCTGCTTGACAGTCAACTTAAAGTACAAATAAAGAGTGACACCTGATACGGTTTTTACGCTTTTAAAAAAGATTTAATTTACTTGAAATAAGCAGTGGCTCATTTCGATTAGAGTAGACCGAAACGGGGAACCCTCAAAACTGTCTAGTTTCAGAGACACCTGGAAATAGTTTTAAATTGAGAGAATATGCAGTATAGACTTGTGTCTCGGAAACCATGTGTTTGTAGGAGCCATCTGGAGTGGGAAGACAAATGTCAGATAAATAGGTCATGAAACCTGACACAAAAATCATGTCAGCATAACAGCACAAAGTCACCATCACATCATAATAACTCAAAGAATGTGAAATGTCAACAGAGGACAAATGTGAGTCATTTTTAATACATTGAATGCTGAAAAACAGCCAGATGCAGGCAAATGACCAATACAAATTGAAACAATTGTGTCATCAACATCAATTATAGTAAGACCCGCATACAAGGGATAATGATTCAATTTGTTCCTTTGTGGTGATGATGAAAGCTATTTTGGCCCATTCAGCTGCTACATCTCACAGTATCGCTGTCTGCTTCAAGGTTTTTCTGCCATCTGCTAATGAGACCTTCCTCCCTCACAGCCCACCACCTGGCTGTCTGTCAGTACAAGGGGCCTCATGAGGTACAGAGCTGAGAAGTATAGTATGGACCCGATTGTCATCTCCCCTTTGTACCATATCAAGTATAATCTCTCATCAGTCACCCAGCACTAAACTCTGTTTCACCATAATAATAATGAGAAGAAACTAGGAAAATCACTCACTAATGAAATATGACTAAGGACTTTGACACTATAAAGCCTGAACCATGAAATATATGAGAAAAAAGTATGGTTCTTTGTAAATGGAGTATTTATTGACCCTTTTGAACAAAAAAAAAAAAATTATATATATATATATATATATATATATATATATATATATATATATATATATATATATATATATATATATAATAATATATATATATATATATATATATATATATATATATATATATATATATATATATATATATATAATATATATATATATATATATATATATATATATATATATATATTTTTTTTTTTTTTTCGGGGGGAAAAATCAACTTCCACATATGATTTTGATTTGTGTCTTATTTGATACATCTGCTCACAATGCTAATTGTCAATAATAATAATAATAATAATAATAATAATAATAATAATAAAATAATAATAACAATAATAATAAAATAATAATAACTAGACTGAGGACGCAAGATCGAGTTCAGGCTCCTGCCTTCCTGGGTGGAGTTTGCATGTTCTCCCCGTGCCTCCGTGGGTCTTCTCCGGGTACTCCGGTCTCCTCCCACATTCAAATGACATGCATGGCAGGTTAACTGGGTGCTCCGAATTGTCCCTAGGTGTCCTTGTGTGTGTGGATGGTTGTTTGTCTCCCTGTGCCCTGCGATTGGCTGGCAACCAGTTCAGGGTGTACCCTGCCTACTCCCTAAAGCAAGCTGGGATAGAATCCAGCACCCCCGCGACACTTGTGAGGAGCAAGCGGTTAACAAAATGGATGGATGATAATAAACAGACATATTAAACATAGTATTTCCAAAAATCAGAAAGAACATTTCCCACTATTAATAAGTGTCTCTCCTTTCTCAATTGGGGCGATCCTGCAAGGTTGCTGGAAAAGCTATCAACTGGGGTGATACTGCCCCCTAATGGATTATCCGTGCAATGCATATGTCAGATTATATACGTCAGGGTTTTATTGGGAAAACAAATTATTTTCATGAAATAGAGAGCTAAAAATGTATTGTATTTATTATGATACGCTTGGCTTTATAGGGTTTTAAGAGCTGTACTCGACCGACTACGTACCATATGGATTGTTTCTTAATAAACCATAAAAACAAACAAATTTGAAAACAAATAAATACAGATTAAGTAGCAGTTGAGCATTAATCAAAATTAATCAAATTTTTCGACTTGTGCTTCTACTTTTTTCTTCTTCAAAGAGTGTAACGGATATTTACTTGAAATGAATGCCAAATCATCAAACAGAAAGTATATTTAGAATGCAAGACTGTGGTAGGTTTCTTTGATTCTTGAATAGAACACTTCTAGAAAATAAAAACAAAACATTTAAAATGGACTCAGCTTTGCTGGCCATCTTTTTTCCTCATATAAATAATTTGTGTTGAGTTATGCCCACAAGCAGCAACTTCAGAAGGATTTACGAGTCACCAAGAAGAGAACTGAGCAGCATATTTAGACTGAGATGATACGCAAAATACGTACAACTAATATGCTATTTGAATTTGGCTTTGTAAAGTGCACAAAATTACTTCTGTAGCCGGGGATCGATTGCTGCCCATCCACCCGACCCCTTTGGCCCCTCCCACCGTTGGTGAGCCCATGGACCAACGTTGCCTCATCGGGCTGTGCCTGGCCGGGCCCCATGGTTGCAGGCCACCAGGCACGCGCTAATGAGCCCCACCTCCAGGCCTGTCTTCAGAGGGGGGTCCCGGTGACCTGCGTCCGGGCAAGGGAAATGTTTGTCAATTTATTGTACTCGTCATAAGGGGTCTTTAAGCCATGTTTTGTCTGGCCCCTCACCTAGGACCTGTTTGCCATGGGTGACCCTGCCAGAGGCATAAAGTCCCAGACAACATAGCTCATAGGATCATTTGGACACGCAAACTCCTCCACCACGGTAGGTGCTGGCTCACGGAGGAGTTCGGTGAGGCCATGGAAAACTATTTCCGGACAGCTTCGAGGAAATTCTGGTCCACCATCCGGCATCTCAGGAGAGGAAAGCAGTCCACCATTAACACTGTGTATACTGGAGATGGGGTGCAGCTGACGTTGTGAATCGGTGGGGAGAATACTTTGAAGACCTCCTCAATTCCACCGACAGGTCTTCCTTTGGGGAAGGAGAGTCTGGGGTCTCTGAGGTGGGCTCTCCTATCTCTGGGAATGAAGTCACTGAGGTGGTTGGAAAGCTCCTCGGTGGCAAGGCCCCGGGGATGGATGAGATCGGCCCAGAGTTCCTAAAGGCCCTGGATGTTGTGGGGCTGTCATGTTTGGCACGCCTCTACAACATTGCGTGGACATCGGGGGCAGTGCCTCTGGATTGGCAGGCTGGGGGAACGGAGGGTGTGCTTCAACTATAGCGGAATCACACTCCTCAGCCTCCCTAGTAAGGTCTATTCAGGGGTGTTGGCGAAGAGGATCCGTCAGGAGGTGGAATCTCTGATTCAGAAGGAGCAGTGTGGTTTTCGTCCCAGCTGTGGAACAGTGGACCAACTCTACACCCTCGGCAGGGTCCTGGAGGGCGCATGGGAGTTATCCCAATCTACATGTGCTTTCTGGATTTGCAGAAGGCGTTTGACCATGTCCCTCGGGGAGTCTTATGGGGGGTGCTTCAGGAGTACAGGGTAACGAGCCCCCTGATATGGCTGTTCAGTCCCTGTACGACTGATGTCACAGTTTGGTCCGAATTGCCGGCAGTAAGTCGGATTCGTTCCCAGTGAGGGTTGGATCAGGATCAGCACCTCAAAAATTGAGACCATGGTCTTCAGTCTGACCCTTCTGTTTCCATCCCAAGAACACTGGGCATTATTTTGAATTTTGAATTCATAAGTTGGTATACTGAATGACTGCATTGTGTGAGGGCAGCAGAGTGGTGTGGGTTGAGATGCAGCAGTGCTCCACCAATCCTGTGACGTCATCACTGGTGTGTGCCCCACAACCACTTAGCAAAAAGTGCCTCTATGATGATTGGCTCACTTATATGGGCACAGTAAGTACACACTTTAATTATAGACAAGCCTTACCCTCTCTCCTGATTGCGTGAAATGCAGTTTTTCTTCCCTCGCTCATGGATGCAGCAATCAAGTCATGGGCCAGAAAGGGGATATGTCATGAATCTGTTTTAAGATGGGTTGTTCATGTCTTTTGAGCAGTTGGTGGGTGATTATAGCATTTTTCGCTCACACTTTGTTAGATAGTAACAGGTGCGAGCCTGTCAAGAAATACTTTATTCTTCATTTGCTTCACCAAGATGGATGGCTTGATGAGTGCCTAGAGGAGGACCCGATTCAGAGGGGCATTGTGAGCAAGTTATACGGTGGTATCCAAAAAATGGCTTCACCATCGCTGGCTCGCATTAAGGGAACTTGGTGTAACGATATAGGAACTGAAATCCCTGACAATACTGGTATTTGGCAATTAACAGGATCAATCACCCATCATACATACATCATCTTTCTGCATCAGAATGGGTTACTTCATTTTAAGATGCTCCATCGATTTTCCTAGGAGCAGACTTGCTTAGATTCAACCAGATATTGATCCAACTCATATGTTCTGGTCATGCTCACTCTTTCACATTTCTGGCTTGCAGTTTTTGAAAACTTCTCTTTTATGTGTGGCAAAGTGATTCGCCCTCATCCCCTGGTTGTAATATTTGGAGTCGTTCCTGACAAAATGACTATCTGTCGCTCAATTTGATGGCCTTCTTCTCTTTGTTGGCTCGGCGCCTCATCTTGTTCAACTTGAAGTTTGAGCTATAAAGAGCAACTGTCATTCATAATTGAATTTGTTGCTACTGAGGACCTTGCTCTGCAAGCTGAATTCTCGCAATATTTGTGAGTTCACAAACTCCAGAGAACACATCTTGTACCGAGCCCGCTGATTTTCACTGATCCGGACCAATCACAAAGCGGGGGAAACAAACAACCTAATGGTTGACCCTCATTCTAAAGAGACTCAAAGAACTCAACATCTCCTCTCTAGAGTTTAGTGGGCAGTCTTGATAATGGCGCAAATATAAACGGTAAGAGAAAGGGAATTGAAGCCAGACTTCTTGAATTGCGCCCAAGTGCTTTATTTGTGTCATGTGGCGTACACACAGTGAATCTGGTGGTAGCTGATGTGGCTGAAAGCTCTGCAGATGCCACTGGCTACTTTGGCTACATGCAGAAGCTTTTCACATTGTCTTCTGCCTCCACTCAGTGATGGTCCATTTATAAAACAAAACACAGAATGCTGAAATGCTGATATAACCATAAAAACCAAGGAAGTCTTTAGCTGGATTGGATTATGCCGCTTCTCTGTCTGTACTATGATATGGCATGACATCCTGACAAAAAAAACCCACCATGTCAACAACTTACTACATCCATCCATCCATTTTCTTGACCGCTTATTCCTCACAAGGGTCGCGGGGAGTGCTGGAGCCTATCTCAGCTGGCTCTGGGCAGTAGGCGGGGTACAACTTACTACAGTCTGAGACAACTCAGATGGATGTTGTAGTTGACCTCCTGAAGAAGAATGAAGCCTCCCTTGCGAGCTACAGAGACAATGGATTTGCTTCTGCCCTAGTGTATGCCAAAGAAATGTGTGATTAATGTGAAAGCTGTTCTTAAGCAGAAGAGACTACGGACAACTAAAAGACAGTTCTTCTAGTATGAGGCTCCTGATGACAAACTGACTGATAGACAGGAAAATTGAGATCTCCTTTTTCAATGTGGTGGACATGTCCCACCAGCGGGAGGCGTCAAAGTTCACAGACCATGGGTGAAGCAGCAAAGAAGTTCGGTGTGCTTGTCAATTTCAATGACCTGCCCAATAAAGAATAGGAGAAGCGTCAACCATAATCTTGCCTAGGGCACAACAATGCCAGAGCTGCACCATGTACGAGTTTGACACAGAGGCTGCGGTTACACTTTAGGCTAGAGGTGGCAGTTGGAAGTAAAAAAGTGACAAACTCCACAAAGGACTTTTAAATACTGTTTTCATAGCATATTGTAATGCACTTTACATGGGCATATAAAAAGAACATGTGCATTTAACTGTAACACTTACCACTCCTCCAAGTCTTTGCAGTGGAGCAGTTCTAATCAAGTGGGTGGAGCTTATAGCTATCTAACAAGTAAGATAGTGTTCATGAGCTTTATTTCAATTGTTCGTGTGAGAGGATTTTATGTATAACTCCTTTCTTTGCAGCAATCTGCAAAATTGCAAGAAACTAGTAAATTAAAGAAAGCCTACTTCTACTTCAAAATAAGTTTGGCTATTAATTGTTCCAAAACAAGTATGAAGTCTCTTAAGATGATATAGATCACTTGTTGCAAAAAGGCAATCATAAGAAAGGGGAAGAAGCAACTTGAACTGTTTTTTTTTCTTTCCCTTTTTCTTCGCTGTCTTAGTAATCAAAACAGCTATGCCTCCCTGCTTGTGCTGTTATGCTCGTAAGGTTACATTGGTATTGCCATGGAAAGGCAGCTTGCTCCGAGGCTTGCTTAATATCAGTTTCTATGGAAACATTATTACGCTCATTCTTTATTGCAGACCAACAAGGGAACCTGCTAAACCTTTGTATACTACAGTGGAATTGGTCTCTGTTACTTAAGTCAGTGAAGCCTTGGATGGAAGATATTAAAGCAAAAATAAATGTCTTGGTAATTTGATGCAACACGGAGACACAGAGAAGGATGCAGATATTCAAGAATTGAATAATTTATTTAAAAAAACAAAAAAACATTGGCACGAATACACAATGGAGCTTCAAAATCATGAAAAATCCTGCCATTGTCTCCACTGCAAAAAGTTGTGGGCACATTGCTAAGGGATTCAAATAATCAGGATCCTTTTCAGGCTTCTGCAGAGCTTGCTGATAAGTTGATCATTTGAATCAGGTGTGTTGGAGGAGGGAAACATCTAAAACAGGATGCCGGATAGGGGCTCTCAAGGACCTGATTCGAACACCCCTGTATGAGCATGAGTCTCCTGTTTCCATACTGAGTGACAGGTTGTGTGGTACTTTTTTCCCTCTCTCCATATCAAGAGATTTTGCTCTCTTAGACTCAATATTTAGTGCTCTAAAGATGCTCAAATGGCTGTCAGTTTTGTTCTTGTGTGTGTTTTGGTCAGTTTAGGTGCAGAGGAACTTCTTTAACGAGACACACTACCTAACGCCTAATTTATGCCTCCACGTTTGCTCTCGCGTTGATGACCGGCGTAGATCACATGATCCACGCGAGCCATGAATTTTAAGTGCCGCGTAGCTCGTGGCTGGCTGCGGTGCACACATCGCCAATCCTTGCACGCCGTAGATGTTAGGTGTTATTCAGAAAAAAAACAGAAAACTCTCCCTCAAAATAATGCTGCTCTGTATTTTTATTTTTATTTTTTATTCAGGGAAGATGTTTATGCAGGGTATAGGCGTGGCTAGCTAGCAAACTACACCTGCATTGGTCGCGAGACTCATGCTCGTTGCCCAACTATGACACTGGGCACTTCAAGTTCTCATGGCGGGGCAATTCATGCCAGATGCCCAAGTGTGTCACTGGGCACTGCTTTTTCCACAAAAAAACAAAACAAAACAAAAAACAGGAAAAAAGAAATGGTGAAAATAAGTTTTATACTATCTTAACCCTTCAGTACCATCCATCCTACTATCCATCCATTATCTGCCGCTTATCCGAGGTCGAGTCGCGGGGGCAGCAGCTTTAGCAAGCAAGGCTGGACTTCCCTCGACCCAGCCACTTCGTGTAGCTCCTCCGGCACAATCCCAAGGCATTCCCAGGCCAGCCGAGAGACATAGTCTCTCCAGCGTGTCCTGGGTCGTCCTTGGGTCTCCCGCCAGTGGGACATGCTCAGAACACCTCTCAAGGTAGCCGCCCAGGTGGCAACCGAACCAGCTACCTGAGCCACCTCAACTGGCTCGACCTACAGCTCATGACCATAGGTGATGATACGAATGTAGATCGACCGGTAAATCGAGAGCTTCGCCTTCCAACTCAGCTCCTTCTTCCTCACAACAGACCGATACACAGTCCGTATCACCGCAGACGCTGCAGAGATCCACCTGTTGACCCTCCGCTCTATCCTCCAAGACTCCAAGATACGTGAACTACTACATTTGGGGCAGGATCTCATCTCCGACTCGGAGAGGGTACTCCACCCTTTTCCAACTGACGATCTTGGTCTCGGGTTTGGAGGTGCTGAATTTTACCCCAACCGCTTCTCACTCGGCTGTGACCCATCCCAGTAAGAATTGAAGATATGGTTCTGGTGTCTGTGGATCTCACTCTGCTTTATCTATCCTTCCCTCCTTCCTCTCTTTAGTTTTTTCTCTGGTCTCTTGAGATCTCCTTAATTTGTTGGAATTTAGAGGTTTCTGGGATTGGTGTAAGACTCTGGGTTTGTAACCATGTGGATGGCAGGAGATGTTTAGTTGGTGCTGGATTTCACTTTGATGGATTGGATTTGCTGGTGTCTCAGGATCTCACTCTGCTTTATCTATCCTTCCCTCAATCCTCTCTTTAGTTTTTCCTCTGGTCTCTTGAGATTCCTTAATTTGTTGGAATTTAGAGGTTTCTGGGGTTGGCGTAAGACTCTGGGTTTGTAACCATGTGGATGGCAGGAGATGTTTAGTTGGTGCTGGATTTCACTTTGATTTATCTTTCTTTTCTTTGACCTTTCCTCTGGTCTCCTGACCTTCTGAACTTCACGACTCTGGCGAGACTCTGAAGTATCCGGTTAAGGTGAAGGGTAATGGGATTTTTATTAGGTTTTAAGTGAATTCATGAGTATAAATTTACACGTATTCGCATGCACGCACGCGCATGCACACGCACACATACGCACAAAATTAAGAAAAGAAAGAGAGAGAGAGAGAGAGAGCGCAATGATGATAAGATGTTGAATCAGTCAGACTGCCGAATGAACAATTCTGAGCTCTCTCTGTCTCTCTCTGTCTCTCTCTCTCTCTCTCTCTCTCTCTCTCTCTCTCTCTCTCTCTCTCTCTAAAAAAAAAAAAAAAGAATTGTAGATCTGAGGAAGCCAGCAGCACCACATCACCTGCAAAAAGCAGAGATGCAATGTTGAGGCCACCAAACCGGACCCCCTCAATGCCTCAGCTGCGCCTAGAAATTTTGTCCATAAATATTATGAACAGAATCCCTCAAGTATGTATAATGTATTGAGAAACAAATATATGATTTAACTTTGTAAGGCTTTTAAATGTTTCTTTTGAAAAAGATCAGTCATTTAATGGCCCAATAAAGTGAAAATAAATATGATAAATAATACTGTCTGCACCGTCATTTCATTTGCAAGTGACCAGATCGGATTTGTTGTGTCCACACATCAGCACTCTGTTCTGATCTGTCTGCATGAGTTGCTATGGTAACACCGCAGGGGTCCATTCGTACACTGGCAATGCCATATGCAAACCTAAAAGAATGAGGAGTAAAAAAATACAAAAACAACATCAATGCTGGTCTGTCAATTTGCTATTTCTTGCACACAACATGGTGTCTGTTTCTGCATCACCCTGAATATGTCATAGCATGCACAACCATCACAACCACATTCATTTTCTTACTAAACATTGTTGAATATATGGACATTACCATATATGGTTAAAATTGTATTGTTGATTAGGTTTCATTTTTTTTGTTTGCTTGTGGTGCGGCAACAGTTTGACTGATGCCAATGGTGGCACTAAAGCAGTTCTCATCATCCACTGACATCCACAAAATAGCAACAATTTGAAGTAAGACTGACGCACTTTATTTTCTTTACACCTCGACTCCTCCGTCATGTCGAGGTGCAAGTGACGCAAATGTCATTTTGATAGACAATTTTAGATATCAGAGTGTGTACACTGAAGATGCATTCACATCATGTATCCACGTAGTTTTCTGAATATAAACCTGAGAAATCCTATCAGTATTGACCTTCAAATCAATACCCCCCACCCCCCGCCATGTGGTTTGGGTCTGTCTCGCTCAAATCAGATTCCCTGTGATTATTTTCTTTCTTTCTTTACTACAGCTTGCCATACATACATTGCATATTTTCTCCCGCGCTACCTGAGTGCCTGCCTGCAGCACTGAAGGAGCATCATCAAAAATGCCTCGTATCTTATCGTGAGGTGTTTCACAAGGTTTGTTATGTTGCCACAACTCCTTCCAATGGTTCCACAACATCATAAACCAAATCCATGAATAAAAGTGAATTTCTTGCTTATTTATTTTCATGTGAAATGAGATGAATTGGGGGATCGCTTGGGGTAATCAGCAAACAGCCTTTAAGAACCCTGCAAGTATTACCCTTAACTATACTGATTGTCCTTGGAGTGAATGTGGAAAACTGGGATTGAAATGATTGGTGTTCTCTGTTAACGGTGAAGAAAAAATATCCTACAAGATGTCTTCCTTATTTATAAATGAATTTCTTTGAAGGAAAAGGGCACCTTTTTTTTTCCTCTCCAATTTTTCCATGATTAAGCAAGATGGAGGTGTGATTGAGAAGCGGGCCATGCAATTACTGATAAAAGTAGTTGAGAAATACAGGGTCCCACATCTAATTTAAAATGTGTCTGCATTTCCTTTGAACCTTATTCAACAGACCTATCCACTAAATTAAATACATGCATTCCTCTCACTCTATTTAGGAAGGAGAGGACAGAAAATCACTACTTAACATTTCTCTCCATTCACGTTACCTTTCAAGTCAGTGATTAAAATCTGCAATGTTACAGAATTAATTAACTTTTCATTGTACTTTTCCCTTAGCTTCTTGGCAAAGATATTAAAATGGCGTCATCCATGAGCATAAATGGATCTCCTTAGCATAGCTGAAAATGACATCTAGTTCCTTCTTTGCATGTATTGTTTTTTGCTGAACAAGGTTTTAAGAATGCTAGAGCGAAGGTATTGTATCTTTCCCATTATTGATCCAATAAATCCTCAACATTACATTTTTAACAATGTGCTAAAATGATCTATTCCCATCTAGGCAGTCATTGATAAGCATGAAGAAAATCAATTTGAAGTAGCCTACAGAGGAGAGGAGAATCATACATATTTCACATGCAAAGCATGAAATTGGACACCAGATACACAGTGGTATACAGTATTTCTGTTTAGTTTTTGTTTTGCATTATGAAGCTCTACTGCTGATCAACAGCAAAAACCATAATATTTTGTCACTGACCAAACTATATACTATTTTGTCAGCGAGAGAGAAACACAATTACAGTGCACTGGAACAAGTTTTGTTGGAAACTATGTCGGGTAGATGACAAACTTGTACCTAGTTAACACCATGGGTGAATCCCATTACTCTTAATTGCAACCCTAATCGTGCCTCAATTCTTGGTACTTAAACCGAGAACTTGAAGTCTGTCACAGCGCCAAATTATCAAGGATTCCAAGTGTCCAAAATATCGATTGAGGAGCAATAATGGAGGAAACTGCATGGAGGAGCAAACATATGGAGGACCAAAACTGCCAAAATTCGAAATAAATAAATGACTAAATAAATAAACAAATAAATGTCTAAAAATGAATATAAAAAAATATAACTCAACAATTATATCTAAAAAAAATAAATATAAATCGAAATAAATGCGTTTTTATTTTCACTTTTAGTCATTTATTTATTTATATAGACATTTATTTAGACATTTATTTATTTAGTCATTTATTTAGACATTTATTTAGTCATTTATTTATTCAACTTGCGACTTGAGTTGTTAGACAACAAGTGAGAGCAGACAGTGGACAAGATTGTCGGCCATTGCTCGAGCTCTCCTTTGCAAGCCGGTGAGACTTCCTTGTTCGCCAAGCTGCTCACTCGACCAATGTTTGCAACGGTGGAGCCCAGCCCAAGACACGCTTAGGACCGCCCCCTCATTTGAATAACATTTCGACTTGGATGTACGGCCCAAAACTGCCAAAATTCAAAATAAATAAATGACTAAATAAATGACTAAATATATAAATGACAAAATGTCTAAATAAAGGACTAAATAAATGCCTAAATAAATACATAACTAAATAAATAAATAAATGTCTAAATAAATAAATAAATGACAAAAAGTGAAAATAAATATGGATTTATTTCATTTATATTTATTTTTTTTTAGATATAATTTTCGAATTATTTTTATTTTCACTTTTAGACATTTATTTATTTATTTAGTCATTTATTTATTCGAATTTTGGCAGTTTTGGTCCTCCATACCAAACAAGGGTAGACTGAGATTTAAAAAAAATAAAAAATAAAAAATAATTAAAAAAAAAAAAAAATTATAAAAAAAAATAAGGCTCTGGCATTTTTTTTTACTTAGACCAGCTACTCATTATTAATTAGTGGAACAAAACCAATTAGTATGTACAGTACTTTACAGTTACTACAATTCATAATTATTGTGAAGAGCTATACTGTATTAGCATATGAGTAAGATGTACTGTATACTTGTCTCATCTCCCCTCAACTGCAACATCAACAGCCTGGCTTGATTAGATTAGTCACAGACATCTCTATTTCCGTAGACAGGCGCATGTGTGTTCAGTGCAAAAACTGGCACATCTTTGTTTTCATGCTGGGGCAAGTCTAGTTTACCATGTTTATGAATTTGGCAGATCATGCCGCGCCATGCTGGGCACGCCAACGGACCGAGGGTGTTTTCTTTTACACGCCCCCGACACATCTGACAATTTGGTGACAGAAACTAGACTAGACTTAAACCAGGTGAAACCAGAGCTAAGTTATGGCACAGTTGGGGAACTGTGATTTTGTGGAAATTGAGCAAGGCACAGGCGGACACTTCCTGTTAGATATGACAACAGAAATAAATTAATTGAGGGCTTTGTTATCATCATCATTAGGCATGTCACAATATTTTTTTTTTCCAGGAGGGTATAGTGTATCTTCCCATAAACGATTATTACTAAATACTTTTTTTTTTATTATTATTATTTAATCATAACATGATGATGTTAGAACAACAGCAACAACAACAACAACACAAAACAATAATATGCATCCTTTTCAATTGCAAATATCTTTCAATTCCCAAGGATAGTGAACATGTAGAACAATAAAATATCTTGATGTGAAATACATAAAATAAATAAATAAATAAATAAATGACTCCACTTCAGCTCGGTTTAAAAAATTGCACTTCCACAACTATTAACGCAACACATACTTTGTATAACCACATACTATATATGATGGCAGGGTTAAATGATATGTTTGTTTTTGTTTTTTTTATCCTTAAGAATAAGTGTGTTTAAAAACAATATGCAAAAAATAAAAAATGTGTGGCCGAATCAATGTTTAAACAACAATTTTTGAGGGAACTATTCAACAAAATGTCTTATTTAGGGTTAGAGTTCACACATGGTAGTTATATTAATGGAACATTAAGTCTTAATATTTTATTTCAGTGCTGTGCAAACATGAAATAAATTGCAAACTGTTAAATACAGTAGCTAACAGTTATAAGCCTGAAGTCTTAAAATGTACATGTACAAGTTTACTGATTAATATTTGCTAAATTTGAGTTTAAAAAAAAATAGCAATAATTGACTTATAGATTCGTATCGGGATTAATCAGTATTGAATCGAATTGTGACCTATATATCATGATACGGATTGAATCGATTGAATTGCCTAATAATTAGGTAATTCACATCCCTACTTCAGAATGTCCTCTTTCACCAGATTGCACAAGCCTGGAATGGCTGTTTGGGAACTCCACTTTTTTTTTTTTTTGACAATTTTTACTGCCAAAAGTACTGGGGGCGCGAGGCTTCGTCAAGGGGGGCGCGTTTGACCTAGGGGAATATGCTTTTTTATTTTATTTTTTATTTTTACTGTCTTAGAATAAAGTGCAATTGCACCTCCACTACATTATGGGGCAGTGGTGCTTTCATTGGCAGAGTGTGCGCAGGGAGCATTCGCTCGGTGGTGAAGGGGTTTTGTTTGCACTGACCATGCACGCTTTGCACACAGCACAGAGTATGAGTATGAAGTGTAGGCACGAAGTGTAGCAGACCCTCAAGTGACACCATGAAAAAAATATTTAACAGGGATGAGAAGACAGGCGGAAAGAGACGGAGATAAAGAGACAAACGAAAGTCGCCCGAACACTAAGACGAGGAAATATGACGAAGCGTATGGGGGGAGATGTTTTCTTCTTCCTAGGGGGGGCATGACAGAAAATAATTGAGAAACACTGAGATAGAGGAAGTAATCATGATGTTCACAGCATTATTATCATTATTATTAATGTTGACTGTATTGTTATTATTATTATTATTATTATTATTATTATTATTATTATTATTATTATTATTATTAGTCATCAAAAATATATATTTTTTTATATCCCACCACTGTATAGTGAAAGGCAAAAAAAATAAGTTCATTCATTCATACTATAGTTAGTCTTTTTCCATCTTGTGAGATCATTTTCTTTCAAAATGCTGACACCCAGACAAACTGTCCAATCTAGTGCGACAAGATCCATTGGTACAAAATATAAATCTTGCTTAACCATTTTCCATCTTTCCTTTGCACATGTAACTGGTATCCTAAAGCTGGAGTTCTGTGTTGATGTGTTTTTCGGTGATCTGATGTCACTCGACAGCTGGATGAAAGCTAAACACTGTGAGGAGAAAGGAATTGGCCTGTGAGTTTGTGTTGGCGTTATGCCATTCAGACTAAAAGGACAAACTTGACATGCTTGAAGGACAGATTCATATTTTTGTTGGTCCAAATGATTTCATTTGATGTATGCACCCATCTATCCAAAGCAAATTGGGAACTTGAATTAGGCTGGTTTAGTGTTGCTATAGAGAAGACTTGGATGGTTGCCTTAAAATGTCACTGTGCCAAAAAAGTCTCAGACGCCTTCTGATATTTTTGGCAATAGGCATACTAATGAGGGAACATTAGAAACATTGGACTTCTGAGTCATATAAGGAGACAAATGTCACTGTAATAGTCCTAAATAATGATCTATCAAGAACAAGACTGTGTTTGCAGTGCACCAATGCACATGATCTCAAAACAGTTCATACAGCTTACTGTTTTTTAGTCTTTATATTGCTGTTTTCTGTGCTGGGTGCTCTGAACAGACCCCTGACACCATCACAGAACAGCTATAGTATATAGTATAAGTCATATTGAGACTTGATTACACACATTACACACGGCACTTTATCATTAGGGCAGTGTTTCTCAATTCCAGTCCTCAGGCCCCCCTAGCCAGCCTGTTTTCCATGTCTCCCAATTCCCAATGCAGCTGATTCCAATGACAGCTAATCAGCCAGCTCTGGAGAAGCCTGATAACGATCCCCACCTGCGTTGCAATTGGGAGACATGGAAAACAGGCTGGCTAGGGGGGCCTGAGGACCGGAATTGAGAAACGCTGCATTAGGGCAACAGGTGATCAAGACAGACATCCCCAGGCCGCTTCTGAAGACATTTGCTTACACTGAAGGAAAATGGTCTGAATACTTTTTCACACCTTACTTTTCAGTTTTGTAGTTTGAAATACGATATGCATTTTGTTTCACGTCATGATTATGTGATACTTTGTGTTTAACGTTGACATAAAATATATTGATGTTTGTGGTCGTACCATGCTAAAATGTTGAAAACCTCAAGGGGTATGAATACTTTTTCAAGGCTCTGTACGTGTATACAGTATACTGTAAGTCAGTGCTCCTGTGTAACCCAACGGAAATACTCAAGCTGAAGTAAACAAACATGACGCAGCAAAGAAACACTCATGGAGCGAGTAGGACTACTTTAGCATGGTGAGTGAAATTATATCTTTTATTGACCGCAGAGAGTTAAAAGCGGAAATGACGTTGATTTACGTAATGACATTGTCCACGCATCGCGTTTACGAACGGGGTATTCTAACTGAGCACAAATGACCATGTAAATGGAAGTAACTCTGTCTGCCATGCTTGTAAACAATGCTTGTAAACAGGTTATCTCAAATGTTTCATAAACTGAATATTGACCACATGTAAACAGAGTAATTTATACCCCAACCAAAATGTTTTTTTTCCCTTGCTTTTCCCTTGTTTCCAAGATTTAGAACTCTATTCCCTGGAAGCTTAGGACCATGACCTTTTACGTTAACATAATACATGAAAGACGACTGAAGTTTTCTCAATTGTAATGGCATTTTGCGAATTTCAACTTGTAATGCTGATTGTTGTCATAGTCATACGTTTTCATAGATTTTTTTGACCTATCACTCTTTGCAGCTCAAACATCTCATAACATGTATTAGTTTGTCACATTTATCAACCACCCTATAATATTTTTTTCCCACATTATTGTTGTATTTTTGTGTCGTTTTAGCTTTCTTTCATATATTTTAAATGCCCATGACGCAGGATTCAGAGTTTTTGCACATTTGCGACCCCTCTGGCGAAACGCGGGATGGTCGCCAGCAACGCACGGCTGGGATCGTGAGCATGACGTCATGCTCAGAGGAAAAGTTAAAGTTTCCGGTCCGACCGCACCAACATTATTTCACTTTACAGGAAAATAGGGGCAACAGTCATTGTGTCCCAGTAGTGCCTCCTGTCCATTATACAATTCTTGAAAGATGTGTGGGTGAAAAATATGGTTATTTTAACACTCCAATTTGAGTCTTAAGTTGCATCATGCCCCTTTAAATGTGTATTCTTCCAGAATTTTATTTTGCCTTCAAAAGTACAATTTTGTTTTTCTCAATGTAGAACTTAACTCCTTGTCTTTGTGACCAATCTGCTACTGTATCAACGACTTTCTGTAGCCTAAAAATAACTTGAGAGACATTTGTCCCTCTTCACCATATTGCACCATCATTTGCAAATAATGACTGTTATGTCCCGGAGTTCATCATCTGCAATTCTACATCATATATCATTATAAAAAATAGTATTGGACTAAAAACACTATGCTTGGGGACCTCCATTCTCTATTGTTAAACATTCAGAAAATCAGAATAAGTTATTTATCCTTACTTGTATTTTTCTATTAGTCAGAAAGTCCTGAATAGTGATACAGTCAAACATTTTCCCATCAATTCTCATTCTCCTAATTTTAATTAGTCAACCCTTTTACCACAACATGTCACATGCTTTTACAATGTCAAAAAGTATATATATATATATATGTCAGCTATGACTTCCTTATTCGTTTGGACATTTTGTCAAATTCTTATTGAATAATTGAGTACTAAGTGCATCTCTACTTTCTGAAACCACTTTGATCTTTTGAGAGAATTCCTTTCGATTCCTCTATAACTTTTCCCGCTACTTTATATCACTGGAATGTCAATGCTATTTATTTGTAGTTCGGGGCCACTAATTCTCTTGCATACATTTTATTATTATTATTATTATTATTTTTAATTGGTTTTAATATTTTTAGTTCTCCTGCAAGTTGGTATCCATCCTTCACTCAATACTCGATTAATGTATATATTTCCACTATCATACACATTGCATTATCATTTTGATTTTTCAAGCATTGCATAATTAATTTTATCTTTTCCCGGGGCTGTTATTTTTGTTTTATGAAAGTGTTCAATAATTTTTATCCATCGCAAGTCTTAATCACAACAACTTATCCAGCAGTTGTATCCATAATGATAATCACTTGAAATTTGGAACATTTATTCACTGCACGCTTTGCTTTAGCACTTAAGAAAGAAAACAATTATCTAAGTGGCTATGATCACTTTTATTTAGTACTCTCTGATACCTTCTTGAATGTGCATTAAAGTCATCCATTAACCAGCTTTTTCCCTTTGTCCATTATGTTAAATGTTGACTGTCATGTCTCATCGTCTCATGTAGTCATTGGGACTACATTATCGGAACTGTCATTTTGAGGACTGTCTACTTCTACTACCTTGGTGAAAAAGAGTGATAGTGTTCTGCATTGTTCTGTCAGTTAGTCTTTTAGACTGTATGAAGCACCGTGGATAGCTTTTTAGGAGCTTTATACCTATATATAGAAATACCGTTGCAAGGCAAGACAGTTGACTTTGCGCAAATCAAATTTAACAGGTCACATAGTATTCATTATTAAAAGTCCCAAATTAGTCGTTGAATTGTTTCTTATTTTTTGATCTCCTCAATTAAAAACATAACCGACTTGAAAGCTAATACATATTGCAAATTTGATATAAGCAAACTGTCTTTGTGGGTTTTGGAGAGGGATGATGATTAGCTCATCTTACAGCTCAATGGATTTTTTTTAATTTTATTATTATTATTTTTTTTTTTTACCACAACCCTGTTAATGTAGTGCAACCCCATTACTAATCACAGCAACAGTCAGAGTTGCAGATAGCAGGGTTGCCAATCTAGACGAATCGCTCAGAATTGTCCCGAGGTGTGCGTGTGAGTGTGGATGGTTGTTCGTCTCTGTGTGCCCTGCGATTGGCTGGCAACCAGTCCAGGGTGTCCCCCGCCTACTGCCCAGAGCCAGCTGAGATAGGCGCCAGCACCCCCGCGACCCTTGTGAGGAATAAGCGGTCAAGAAAATGGATGGATGGATGGATAATAATAATAATAATAATATAATAATAATAATAATAATAATAATAATAATAATAAGTCAATAAATAAAGGGGTGGGGGTGAATCGTCATATTCTGATCATATGCATAACAAGGTTGCATGAGGTAGAAAACAAGACAAGAAAAAAAAACATTTTAGAGGGTACTTCAGACTTATTTGTATGTTTGTTTTTCAAGCATTCTTTTCACTTTGTTTTTTTTTTTTTTAGCTTTGGTTTCAGGACAAGTAAATTTATTCAGAAAGTGCATGTAGATTATTTAAGATTTGATGAGAATTCCTGAATGACACATAATCTTTGACTTCTCCCTCTATAAAACTCCCACTTCACTCCCACTGCACTCTACATCATAGCATGCTGGTGGGTGGCCTGGTTTGCATACACGAGTACACCAAAAATACTTTTCTTTCAAAAACACACTAAAGGTGTATTCAAGGATTTTCTCGAAATGTAGAAGCCAAACGTCCGTTTGTCACTTTTTAAAAAATGCGCATGTGGAAGACCGTCCTACCAGCTCTCCTGCTCATCCGGGTGAAACGCCTACACTGTAAAAATGGGGAGTGATATTTACTTGAAAAAGCCAAGTAAAGGTTGATGCACTCAGAAATTCAAAGTAAATTTTACAAGGAGTTTAGCTAGAATTTCTGATGTGACAAAACTTTACAAGATTTCTTTTCAAGTAAATCGCTTTATTTGATATAGCAAATGTGTTAGCTCATCTTCATCAGTCTCTGCAGCCGGCCTCAATTCATAGACGAATGTCCTCTTGCGCCATTTTCAAAGTATGCAGTGAGATTGGTGGAGCTCCAAGGATGAATGGCTGAATCCAAAGCTAGGTGGCTACATGCTACAAACACTCGAAGTGCGCATGCACATCTAGGAACGAGCACACATGACGTTACGACAGATTGATTGAGAACCAATCATTAAGATGATCCAGACGTCCAGAAGACGCAGTGACAAAAGATCCGTGAATACACCTTTAAGTTGAAAATGCAGATTTTCAAATGAAAAAAGGCAAGTTTTTCAAGGCATATGTTTTACGTATTGGTAAGTCAAATTGTGTTTGAAAAATACCATCAGTCAATTTGAGTCGTTTATAGGTTTTATCTCAGCCAGTCCCAGTTCCTAAAATTCACGACTCAATTCAAATCATGTGACTTGAGTGCTCCACCTCTATTATTTTCACTGGCACCTTGAAAGAAGAGAACTGTGGCCTGATAATAGCATACTTTTTTTTTCCCCCTGGCAGATAAAACACTTTTGTTTTAGTGAAAGAAAGCTCCATCTGTTGGTTCTGCCTTAAACTATCAGTGAAGGGTTATATCAGTTCAAGTCCCCAGATTGTCAGCCTTTCATTTCACAGTCACTCTCAAGCCCCCAGGCTGTATGGTTGTCCTCTGTTCCCCTCCATTGATGAGGATGCCCATCTGAGGTTTTGTGCTTATGTAGCAGTCTGCTTTCAGGTCATCCGCCTAAACCGTCCTGCCTGCTCAGCATTCATTCTTGGTTTTGTACCTGAATCAATACATTTACCTGCCGTTTGATAAATGAGGATGATTTTACTCCCAAGGCCCAGTGAAAATTACACGTAAGCCACAAGTTCAGTCCCTTTGATGACCCAGACAGAAATGCCTCAAATCCAAACTTATGAACATCAAAATGTCATCAAAAAGTTTACAGAAGCAATCTTAAGCATCATAACTCAAGAGTGTACACTTGAGTGAGCAATCCCATATTCATTTTATGATTGGTTGGTCCATAGTCCATGTCGATTGTGAGGTTTAATTAATCAGAACATCATTGTGATAGTCTCTTGGGTTTTTTTTTCCCTCCTCACCATACTTTTCTAAGATGCACACAGGCAGCTTGCATCTTTTTAATGAGATTAGACTTTATTGCCCTCTGAGAACCCTCAGAACGTTCACCAGATTCCGAATGCAACCAATTAAAACAAAAACAACAAAAAAAAGTCTGCACACCCCTGTTCAAATGCCCGATTTGGTCAGATTAAAAAATTAGATCAAAATAAATCATTTACAAACATTTTTCACAATTAATGTAACCTTATAAGCTGTACAACTCCAAAAAATTTTATTAATATTTTTAAAATGGGAAATAAAAATAATCAACTGAAATAACGTGGTTACACAAGCGTACATACCCTCTGACAACTGTGATTCATCTGTGTTCAGAATTAACCAGCCACATGTTAAATGGATGTCAGCACATATTTAGCACCATTAAAGGTGCCTTGGATTAACCCCAAATATAGCTCAACTGTTTTAGTAGGCATTTCCTGATATTTGTTCTTGCCTATTTACAGTATCATAAATAAATAAATACATAAATAAATAAATGTCTCCACATTCTGTGTTCAGAATGAACCAATCAGATTAAAATTAATGTTAAATGGCAGCTAGCCCACACCTGACACAATTTAAAGGTTCTCTAATTAACCTCCAATAAAGCTCTGTAGTTTTAGTAGGCTTTTACTATCTTTTTGTTGTTGTTGTTGCTTCCAACAGAAGTTTGAAGGTTTGGACTAACACTGACTGCTATTTGGAACTGTTCATAGTTCCGTCCACCTTGGTAAAGGTTCCAGTTGCAGCTGAAGAAAAATATTCCTAAAGCATGATGCTGCCAACACCATGCTTCACTGTAGGTACTAGCTATTAGGGGTGTTAAAAAAAAATCGATTCGGCGATATATCGCGATACTACATCGCGCGATTCTCGAATCGATTCAATAATCGGCAGAATCGTTTTTTTTTTTTTGTTTTTTTGTTTTTTTTTTTTTTAGGATTCACACCTTGAGCATGGAAGAATGTTATATGAACGGCACATTAAGCCTTAATATTTTTATTTTAATGCTGTTCAAACATGAAACATATTACAACCTCTATAAGACTGAAATTTCAGATAAATAAATAATACATTTTCATATAAATCTTACACTCTACAAGCTTACTGATTAGTATTTTCTAAATATGAATGAAAAAAAATCGCAACAATCGACTTATAAATTCGTATCGGGATTAATCGGTATCGAATCGTGACCATTCGTATCGGGATTAATCGGTATCGAATCGAATCGTGACCTGTGAATCGTGATACGAATCGAATCGTCAGGTACTAGGCAATTCACACCCCTACTAGCTATTGTTATCTTTTTGGTGTTCTAAACATACTTTTTGCAATTATGGCCAAAAAATCTAACCTTGGTTTCCTATTAAAAGTCAGCACAAAACCTTTCGGCTTCTGCTGGAAAATAAAATAAAACAACTTTCATTTAAGATAAGTTTGAATGTGATCGGTCGGCTAATTCTGAACACAGACATATTCCAGTTATAAGAAGTGGGCATGAGCAACCACATTATCCCAGTTTTTACTAGAGACACTTTTTAAATACAGGATTTAAACAAACAAACAAACAAACAAACAAACAAACAAACAAACAAACAAACTACTTCTCATTTTACAGGTCTGGGCTTCTCTTAATGTCTGGTGGTGATTTTTTTTCCCAAACCCCCACCCCCCAGCCTGTATTTTGCCACTTTTTGTTTATTTTGTAAACAGCAGTACTTTCTGTGGAAAGACAGTGTTTATACCCCTGCAGCCAATCGCAGTCAGGGGGGTGGCGTGTCACAAACAGGGCCAGGCGAATTTGTCGGCTGCGTGACGTCACTCCCGCGGCAACTTGACAGCACGCACGGATTTTTTTTTTTCACTCACTCACTCACTCACTCACTCACTCACTCACTCACTCACTCACTCACTCACTCACTCACTCACTCACTCACTCACTCACTCACTCACAGAAGGTTACATGTGTGAATGAGTGAGTGAAAAAAAAAATTCCATGCGTGCTGTCAAGTTGCCGCGGGAGTGACGTCACACAGCCGACAAATTCGCCCGGCCCCGTTTGCCACACGCCACCCCCCGCTCTGCGATTGGCTGGAGGGGTGTAAACACTGTCTTTCCACAGAAACGTCCTGCTGTTTACATAACAAACACAAAATCGCAAAACACAGGCTGGGGGGGTGGGGGTTTAGGAAAAAATCACCACCAGATATTAAGAGAAGCCCAGAACTGTAAATTGAGAAGTTTGTCTGTTTAAATCCTGTATTTAAAAAGTGCCTTTTCCTGAGTGAAAACGGCAGACCGGGCCTTTAATGGTTTCAAAAGTGAAATGATTTGAAATGATTTATCTTCATAACATTTTTTATATGACAAAGAGCTGTCATTTAAACAGGAGTATGTAGACTTAATGTCCCGTCAGCAGTGTGAGCAGAGTATAATATCTGTTACAGCTGGTACAAAAATGTAGAGAGAGAAAAAAGATAGGAGTCATACTAGGGGAGCTAGGATTCTATGATATGTCAACTTCCGTCTACATTAGGTGGGTCAGCATACCAAAATAATCATAATTATTTTTTACTGTCTCTTTACTGACATAATTATTTTGAATGTCTCCTGATATTGCTTACTTACACATACCTACAGTATATACAGAACATGCATTCAGTATATAAAATGTGTCTTCTGCATTTAACTCAAAACATTAGCAGGGGGCAATTTTTTGAGCCTGGAGAGCAATTTCAGAGCTTTGCACAGAGGCAACAGGGGTTCCCATGGTTTCAGCCTTGATCATAACCGCATCCCCCATGATTGCCTACGATTTGTCAATCTGATTGGCTCATAGTATATATGAAATACAGAGAAATTTCTTTCATAGTCCGAGAATATCTTTCTTTGTGAAAACAACTGGTTTTCTCCAGTTACTGCGTTGACAGGCGTACATGAAATTTCTTTCTGGAATGTTGTCATGGCAACAACATGAAAGAAATAAAACATCTGCCATGTCACTATGGTAATTGATTCCATGAAGCCCTACTCTGTTCTGTGCAAAATGAAGTACCAGTATATGAAAATTGTACAATGACTTGATTGAGTCCTAACTCATCCTTATTATATATTATAGAAGTGAGGAAGTCACCATGTGTTCAGCTATGGGTTTTTTTCTACAAAGTGCAGTAATGAGGCTGCATGCACACAATATATTATTCTTGAAACGGAATCTAGCTGTTATTCTTGACAACTTTTTAGTTCCTCTAAAATATGTAGCTCTGCAAGTACCACCATTAATGTTCTCTAGCATAGTAGGCTCAAGTGTTCATCGAAAATGAGACAGTTTTATCTACAAAGTTCTTTTATGTTTGAGTTTAAGCTTAGGAAATCTTTCAACAGCTGTCACGGTGACTGAGAGAGTTGCAAAGATTCTTAGAGCAACCCACATGTTGGGATTAAATTCTGTCGCTTTCCTCTATTGCAGACAAGTCAACAGATCAATGTTGCTCATATTTTTAGATGGCGGCGCTGGAAAATTGTTCACTTCCATTGCAAGTTCTGTGCCATTGTCTGTCTGGTTATCATGGGTAAGAGCAGGGCTCAAGGTTCGGCTATGTTTTAGAACCTCCTAATTTTCATGTTCGGAAAGTTTCGCAGCACTCTGAAAGTGTCTTTTACCTCTCCAAGGTTCTGAAATCTCTCATCAAGAGAGATAATTCCTGTATCCAAGCACAGTGAAGAATGCAATTTCATTTTTTTTGCACTGCATCCTCAATGACTTCATCTTGAGCCTCATCGGCAAAGTGACTTTTGAGCATCTCAACCGCTTTTGTTTTAGCTCAGCTTCTGCATTCATTTCACTACATATTGCCTTTGTAGTTGTCCGTGCTTCAGAAAAGCCATGAGGGCATCTCTGGCTTTCTATAGCAAGTCACCTGCCGCGTCAACCTGCATGGAGGGTGACTGCATGAGTTTATTCATACTGTTTTATGGTCCAGACTAAGTTGTCACAGAATCAATACTTCGGTACCAAGTCGATGCCAAGATTCTGAAAACGTGACGGTATTGCCTTTTCTACAATACCCGAAGTACCATTGGTACCGAGGCGGCTGCGTCTTTTGTGTGGTTTTGGGAGTGTAAATGAGCAGTTATCTGGCAACCGACGCAACATCTAATGACGTCACGTGACTACCCTGCCGCTTCGACAATAAAAAGGAAGGAGAACAACAGTCAATGCGTGCAACATGGCAGTCGCCCGCACATCTGCGTCGTCTTCAACTGCAGCGGCAGCTGCCCCTCAATTAGTTGAGAAGAAAATCGCCAAAAGTCGCGTATAGAAGTACTTTGGATTTGAGGTTGATGCGCAGGGATGAATAATCGATCCTCAAATACCGGTATGCAAAAGATGACGAAACAGTTTCCAGACGAAAGGGGGACACATCCAACTTAGCGAAACATGGACATCCAGACTTGTACAAACAATTCAAGGCAAGTGCATTTGAATTCCCGTGTTATCATTGTTGTCCATATCTAAACTAATAACGTTAGTATGAAAACCCCACACTAAATGAGCTGCTTGGCGAAATAATGTTAGCATTATGTTCAGCCTCGTCTGTCCCGCATAATAAAGTTAGGTAATGTTGCCGGACTGCTAATTTACTGAATCACGTAAAGTAACATTAAACAACCCTGAAATAATATATCAAACAAACGTTATTCTTTATTTTGTTTGTTTGTGTGTGTGTGTGTGTGCCTGCGTGTGTACGTGTGGCTACGTGCTGCAAATGGTTGGTAAATAAGCACAGTATGAGATTTTTATTTATTTTTTGAATGCTACATGCACTGTGATGCTTTTTTATTTTTTTTATTTTAGTGTTTAATACTTAAAGCTAGCCTGCTGTACATGGACAGTATTTTATTGTTTACTCCATTGTTTACTACTTTAATACACAGTACCTTATTTAAATGCTTTACATCTACCTGGCAATTGATCTGTTTAAGCACACAGTGTCGTTTGTTTACTTCTAATAAAGGAGTCTATGTTGAAGTACAGGGGATTTATTGTTTATTTTCTATTTTTACCGTGGTATCGAAATGGCATAGAGAATCGTGGAATTTCAATGATATCAGCTAGGGGTGTGAATTGCCTAGTGCCGATTCGATTCGTATCACGATTCATAGGTCACGATTCGATTCGATACCAATTAATCGAATTTGTAAATCGATTGTTGCGATTCATAGGTCACGATTCGATTCGATACCAATTAATCGAATTTGTAAATCGATTGTTGCGATTCATAGGTCACGATTCGATTCGATACCAATTAATCGAATTTGTAAATCGATTGTTGCGATTTTTTTTTTTACTCAATTTTAGAAAATACTATTCAGTAAACTTGTGCATGTACACTGTAAGATTTGTATGAAAAGGTATTATTCATTTATCTGAAACTTCAGTCTTGAGCCACTGTATTTAACAAACAGGTTGTAATGTGTTTCATGTTTGAACAGCATTGAAATAAAATATGAAGGCTTAATTCTCCATTAATATAACATTCATCCATGCTTAATTTTTAAGGTGTGAATCCTAGCACTAAGCAAGACGTTTTGTTGAATATTTTTCCATCAAAAATGGATGTTTAAAAATCGATTCGGCTGCCTATTGAATCGATTCGAGAACTGCGAGCTGTAGTATCGCGATATATTGCCGAATCGATTTTTTTTTAACACCCCTAGTATCAGCATTGACTACTAAATTTCTGGTATCGTGACATCCCTATAGTCCAGATGTCACTTCATACTAAATAGCCGTACAAATGCAAAAGCGGTAAGATCCAATCTCCTCAGATCGGGCCTCATCTCAGGGTCTGTAACAGTTCCCCTCACCTCAAGAAGAGCCTCTTGAATTTGTCTTGTCTGGTATCTTTCCGCCTCAAATACTTTTTATCATATCATCTGGTCTTGTCCATAATTTCAAAGTTATTGCGACATGCTTCAAGGCTGAAAAGAGCTCGACTAAATTGACCAAATACCCAAAGTAGCCAAAGGTATCTGGAGAGCTTTTTGCAGCATCAGATACTACCAGATTTAAGGGTTGCGGACCACATGAAACAAACAAACAAAAACAAAAAAAACCCTCATGTGTTTAGTTTCCCTCAGCCAACATTGCCCGAACATCTTTAATTTTACCCTTCATGTTCACACCACATAATACTGACCACTGCATTCCTCAAAGGCTATGGTAAGTTCTTTTAGCCTTTTAGGGATGAGTTATGACAAACCTTTCCCTGTCGGTTATAAGAAAGCCTTAGAAGTCTTGTCATGTCATTATGACTATGAAACAGATGTTCCTTATTACTGACTCAGATCAGGTGTGCATTTATTTATTTAATGTAATTCTTTAGAGAGAGAGGGAGAGAGAGATGGAAGGGGGCAGAAAAGTAAAATGTGTAATATCTACCCCTATTGATCCTATATTGATTAATTATGGAACATTGATTCGTCTTAAATATCAAGGACATGATAAAATTCCACAAACAATAAATTTAAAAATACATTTTGCGGAAGCAGTAATTGGTTAAATGATTTAGTTTCTTAATGAAAGTAACAGGATCACTTTAGTGTTACACAAACTTTGACATCAGCAAGAATGAGATGAAAATATTTTCAATTTAAAAGATTCTGAATTGTCTTAAAGTGCAATTAGTCAGGTCTTCCATAAATGTAAGAAAATACTTTTAAATTCATGTGAACAGTACATTTCAAGAAAACAGTTTAAAACAAACAAACAAAATTCTAATTTGAATTTATGGGGAAAACTATATTAAAATAATTGGGTCTATCAATTGATATCAGGCTCGAAAAGGAAAATCGATTTGATGTCGATTATTCGACTTTTTTTTAAACCCGGCCCTAATATATATAAACAGTACTGTAGCTGTTTGCATCTGTGAAGCAGCTTTGTATGATAGCTTTGAGTTTATAAATAATATTCAAACATAGAATGGGATTATATCTATTCCTCCAGCACTATGGAAGCGTTCCTGTTCAGCTCAAGGGCTTATTTAACACAAGTTCACACAGACACATCTGTATGCAGCAGAATGAACCAAGATAAAGAAGGGAACCATCAGATTTAGAAATGTGAGCCATGGAGCTAAGCTGTGATTGACAGGATAGAGAAATGTATCGGGAGAGAATGTGCCAGGAAAAGATAAAGATGGGATAAATATAATTTCTGTTCAAATAAATACACATATGTCTGTGAATTAGTTGGCTTGTCCAGTGTATAGGGTCCATTTACAGCAACCGTAATGAGTAAAAGGATGGACGGATATACTCTGTCCCTTACAGTATATTGTGAAAGCTGAAAAATACTGCAGAAAGGCACCAGACACACCGTTTCAGAAAAAAATATTTTGTGAATATAAAGTGCCTTTTCACAAGTCTTTCAATTCCCTTTCAAGTCAGTGCTTTCATATTTATAGAAGATGCACATATGACAGTTGATGTAATGTATAGCTGTGTCTGCATTCATGAATAAGTGTCTCACAGCCAGAAAGAGACAAACTGCAAGAGGGGGAAAAGCCGAGCCAGTGAACAGGAGCACCACAAGGCATGAATCATTCCTGTTGACAAGGAGACAAAGGTCTGAAACATGTAATAACTCTAGCTCTTACTGTGAATCTGTCACTGTGGTCTCAATGTAGAACTTTCCACTGTATGTGTGTAAGTGTGTGTATGATGAGGGGATTTAATTCTCCATTTATGTGAAGGGCACCTCAGTCGTCAGAATGATGGGTGAATTTTGGCCGGTAGAACTCAACTAAATTCATCAGTAATGCACCCTGGTCACAATTTTAAAAAGCTGATGAGCTAGCTGGTAAAGACAATCATTGTTAAGAATAATTACTATATATGAACTTTGGCTATCACAACCAATTTAACAACTCATGAGAAATCAGCTTATTTCCATAAAGAAAACATCTTGTGAAAAAATGAAATGCACATATCACAGCACTTTAGTCAAATACCACTGGGAACTGGGAAAAAACAACTTGGATTAATCCAACTTCCGACCACCCTCGAATGCAGCATTAATATTGGCACCAAAACAACATACGTAGTTTTCAAAAATGATGATTATACACAAACATGATTATACACAAAATATTTATCATCACCGCAACAGTGTTGGATACATTAGTAGGTATAAACTCTAAACACATTGTTCTAGATAAGAGTAATGATAATATCATACTCCTAAGTTTGTCTATTTTTTGAGGTGTGAATATACTTCTGGTGTATTATTTTGTGTTACCATGAGTTGAATAAACATTTTCACTCCACACAAGGAATGAAGCAGAAACATCATCACAATAGGCAGCTGTTGTAAAAAGTGTGCCGCCCGCAGCTCCGCACACTGCACATCTGCAGGGGCGCAACTACCTATTTTCTGAGGGGTATGCAGTCACATGAAAGACGACTCCCCCCGCCCCACCAATACCATTTTGCCAACCATTTACTTTATGAGGTTTTGACACGATGCCAGTAAAATTACAGCACCTTAAAGCTGACCCGCTTAAAGAGAAATTGAGTAGTAATTTTTGATTTTCCGATGTTCATTCATTGTTCTATTGCATCAACAGGCATATATTTTTTTTTTTAATGAAATCGCTAGTTACATCACATAGGTCGTCGCAATCTTTTAGGTTGTTGCATTCTATTAGTTCACCACTAGACGGCACTAAATTCTACACACTGTCTCTTTAATCAAAAACAAAAAAAGATATATACAGTAACAAATAACAGCAGCAGCACCCAGTGCTCAACACATTCTCTGTAGCGGAAATATTAAATTATGAGATTTGAAGAACAGTTTGTACTCTGTTGTTGTGTTTTTGCACCAAGGTTATTTTGTTAACAAAAACTAACAAAATAACAATCAGAAATTCAAAAAAGATTTTCAATAACACCAAAACAAAAACAAAAACAAAAAAACAAAAAAAAACAAAAAAAACCTATAACAAACTATATTTTATTGTTTACAAAACTCTAACTAAATCTACGGTAACTCTAATCACCTTATAGCGAAAATGTCCTTCATTTTCATCTTTGATAATTTAAAACATGAGCTTTTGGGTGATTTTAAGCATATTTATTTCTATATTACGCAGAATAAGGACATTTTAAAGTGTCGCACACAAGCGATGTCTTCTATCAGCAGCCAATAGAAAAGCACCTTCAGATGACGTCGCTCCTAGGTGACAATTTTGCATGCTTGACTTTTGGCTCCAATGGCTCGCCTCGCCTGCTTTTTCATTTAACTCAGCTGAAACACACCTATTAGGTAAGAAATGCAGTACTTTTTTTTTTGTGCCATTTTACCATGGTGTTTCTTAAATTTAATAAATCATATATATATATATCCATCCATCCATCCATTTTCTTGACCGCTTATTCCTCACAAGGGTCGTGGGGGCTGCTGGCGCCTATCTCAGCTGGCTCTGGGCAGTAGGCGGGGGACACCCTGGACTGGTTGCCAACCAATCGCAGGGCACACAGAGACGAACAACCATCCACACTCACACGCACACCTAGGGACAATTCGGAGCACCCAATTAACCTGCCATGCATGTCTTTGGAATGTGGGAGGAGACCGGAGTACCCGGAGAAGACCCACACGGGCACGGGGAGAACATGCAAACTCCACCCAGGAAGGTCCGAGCCTGGACTCGAACCGGAGACCTCAGAACTGGGAAGCGGACGTGCTAACCACTCGACTACCGTGCCGCCTATATATATATATATATATATATATATATATATATATATATATATATATATATATATATATATATATATATATATATATATATATATATATATATATATATTATTTATTTATTTATTTTAAACTTTAAAAAAAACATTACAATTAAATTAATTAAATAAATCACAATCATCAAAAACTACTCAAACTAAGCATTTGTGAAATAACTAAAACTCATAAAAACTCACAGAGCTGCCCTGAAAACCACTTAAACTAATTCAATTTTAAAAAATTAAATTAAAAATAGCAAGAGTAGAGGAAGTGAGAGTCACGGAGCAGAGGATAATAAATAATAAATCACGTGCCTTTGTTATTTGATCATTACACGTGCTCCAAATAATTTTCCTCCCATCGCTTTGACGCCCCCCTCTGGCGCAGCGCCCCTATGCGGTGCATATCCTGCGTTCCCCCTTTTTGCACCACTGCGCATCTGCCATCTTGATTTGTTCATGAGCACAAGGACATATGAATGCATTATATAAGCCCATGAGTGAGTGTCACGAAGCAGAGCTCGTCTTGTGCTGTGTCGCGAACACAGTAAACGCAAAACGAAATTCCATGTAGAATTTGCAACAGTTACCAAGAAATCAACATATTTTTCACATTTTATACCTTTATTTACATTTTTGACACAGAGAATATGTACAAATTGCACATTGTACTGCAATACGGAACTGCACAGAACTTCAAAATACAACAGCAAGAACAGCACCACACAGGCTTATTATCTAATGTATCTATATAGACTATATATTGCAGAATATCTGACGTTTTGACTAGCCAGTAGTCATTTTGAAGGTGTAATGATTATGGTTAAAATTGGGAATTTATCATGAAAATACAAGGAGCAAGTTTACATATCCATTTCATTTGCATGATAAAAATCCTTGAAATCATTCATTTCATGTTAAGTTGTCAAAATCAATTGCAGTAACTTGAACCTGGAACTGAATCTTCTCTCAACAAAACAAAATGTATGTCCAGGTTGTAGTCTGCCTTTCGCCCGACATCAGCTGGGATAGACTGCAACTCCTCACTGCCCTGAGTTGGATAAGTAGTATAAAAATGTGATGGATGGATGCTGCATTTAATTTGGCAATCCACTCATGTTACTGGTAGGGATGTAACGATATCCAAATATCACGATACGACATTATCGCGATATGAAGCTCACAATACGATAATTAACATGATATTGTGGGGAGGTTGGCGATATTTAAAAAAGGTCACAATATTGTAAAAAAAATAAATAAAGAGCTCATACTAAAAAAAACCCACAATATTGTGCTTTGTACATAACAGCAATACATCTAAGCTACCTTCAATCTCTAATAACACTTAATATTGAGGCACTTAATCGCTAATGCAAGCCCACATTGAGTTCCTCCACATATTGACTCGCTTCAAAGCAAAATTTGTGTATTTTAAGCATAGAAGGGCCAAAACATACCTAATGAAAATTCAACTGCACTAAAAAACTAGCCTCCGGAAGGTGCTCTAACTCCACAAACGGAAATCAATCTGACTTTTTTTTAACAGACGTGTAGCTTTTAAATATCGTGAACATGACGACGACGATATTGTGGCAGTTTTAATATCACAATATCACAATATTGCCGGTATCGTAACAGCCCTAGTTACTGGACAAACAAAAAACGTATTTGCCGCCTTTTTTTTTTCTTCTTTTAAAAAAAAAAATAAGATTACTGACTTATATGCTGTTTGTTTGTTTTTTGCCAATGAGTCTGGACTGATGCACATACTTGTACAAAGAGCTGGTGAAGGTGAGCTAGGTTGAACAGGTGAAGAGACTTGCAACATTGGAGGCGAAGTGGCAGGCACGGAAAGAGGTGTCGAAGTAACAGGTGTGGAATGAGGTGATACAGAAACGGGCATGGAGCAAGGTGACACAGACAATGAACATGACAAGCAGGGAAGACACAAACCAGAGTCACAGAAAAAAATGTAAAGCTCCTGCGAAGTCACAACAAAGCCAAGACCAAAGCAAAATAATTTTAACACAGAAATAACCAGTTCCAATGGCCAGTTAGACAGTTAGACAGTTTAAATCTGGAATCATCTTCTATTTCACTAAAGATGGGTGACTTCCTTTTTTGAATTGCACAAATATGTCATAGTAAACAAAAAATACATAGAATTACATTCTTACTATGCTTTGCAGCATGATCTTTTATATTCTAAGTTGGGATGTCAAGGGAGTGAATCATAGAAATCTGCAAAAACGTCAGAAAACAACAGAAGCAAGTGTTGTGATACCACTCCAGTTCAAAAAGTTCATATTCATCATCCCGAGATCCGCACTTGCTTTCACAGCAGGCTTTTCAAATGCAAGACAGAATGGATGCCGCGGAAGGCTTCAGATCTGCTATTGATGGGCTACGAGTGATAAAAGGAGGGAGGTGAATAAAGCTGGAAGCACTTTTGCTTCTCAAATGCTACAGTGAGTTACAGCATCTGCAAAGAAAATGGACTTTTAATGGGCAGACAGACGTGCCGACTCATCCATATGTATGCAGTCAAGCTTAAGCTCATTCATTTTAAGACTAATATGCATGAGGTTATATCTCGATGTTAAACACTCCTCTACATGTAGCAAATACATCAGCAATGGCACTTGTGCTTTCATAAGCAGTTCATATCCCATAACCCTGATTTGCCCCAAAAAAAGCAATGAAGTTTCAATTTATTTTTATTGTGAATGATATAAATCAAGCTATTACAGCTTGGGATTAATGTTGCTGTCTAACCAAAAGCCTCCTGAGCTGATATAGTCAATTACTTAATTTAGGCTGACAGCGTACTTTATTTTCTTCACACAGTCAAGATTAGGGAACACAAATACACAAATCCATTTTTACAACTGCAAACTAAATGGCTCCTATATTCGGGTGTCTACCTAATAGATATTTGTCAATAAAACTGCAAATATTTTACCCTTTATTACATGAAGGGAGTGAAAAAAAGAACGTCATAAGCAAATGGTCACAAAATAAGTATATGTATTTGCATTCAAGTGGTAGTTGCCATGTGCCACTCATTCATGACCCAATAAATATAAATATATCTTCTAGCCATAAATCAGCTACAACACTTTGGGCCCTATTTTTTGTGTACAGCGCAAGTCTAGCACAAAATGCAGTCTAACTGTATGCATGGGTAGAGTTGTCTTTATGTTTTTGTTTTTTGTTTTAATTTTCGTAGGCGGGCTCTATTTGCGCTAGGCTTTACACCATCAGATATTTTGGGGCATATCGCCGATCGTTGATCTGTGAGCTTAAAAAATCCCATCACCGATCACAAGATAAAGCTGTATGCCTATTTAAACAACTTAATACATAATAATAACTTAAATAAAAATTGGCCGCAAGTACTGATAACAGGTATTGGTATTCATAACGGTGGCCGATACCATCATTGTCCACCCTCTTGTGGCCATTTTACGATCATGGAATAGAAATTAGAAGAACCGAAAACTTTAATTACAATTAACAACAACAATTAATTTCATACAATTTTAAGGGGAAATGCTATATTGGGATTTTCGATTTATTTATTTATTTATTTATTTATTTATTTATTTATTCTGGTTGTTGATGAGGATTGGTCATTAGATACTTGGTTCTATTGTCACGTTTTTTTTTTTTTTTTTTTTTTTTTTATTATTCTTTTTTAACTGAAAAGTTTTAAAGGAAAATTTGTGCTCTCTCTCTCTCTCTCTGAAATTAAGATTAAGCTGTCAACTTTCTTAAACCATTCAGTTTAACCACAGCATTATAAAAGTAATACATACTGTACATATATGTATTTGTGTATGTTTGTTGGTATGGCTTTCTTTCTTTCTTTCTTTCTTTCTTTCTTTTTACTGGTATCGGTCTAAAAAAAGTGGTATCAATCATCCCTATAATGAACATTTACGTAAATATGTTTGACGGAGTCAGACACTTCCTCTGCTCCCTCACGTCCCTTTTCTTTGCTGCTAGCTGGTTTGTCTGGTGTAAATTTTTAATCGAAAATCACCGAAGCACCCCCGCTGCATTTTCCTCTGAAATCAAAATTATGGACTTAATCAGGTAGACTTTCAACACAAGTACAGTATCTCACAAAAGTGAGTGCACTCTCACCTATCTGCAGATATTTAATTTGATATTTTCATAGGACAACACAAAAGAAATGACACTTTGACACAATGGAAAGTATCGTAGTCATTGCACAGCTTATATAAGAGTATCCATTCAATGGTCCTTCAAAATAACTCAAACTACAGTGTTCCCTCGCTATAACGCGGTTCACTTTTTGCGGTCCCTCTGTATTGCGGATTTTTTTCAAAGTGCAATTCTGTATGCATTTTTTATTTTTATTTTTTTTACAGTAATGCACCTATTATATACAATTTATTAAGGTTTCTACATTGAGAATGTTTAAACAAAAGAGAAATGTGAGAAAATGTAAATGCCTCGATGAGAAAAGTGTATAAACTGTGTGGTGAGGGGTTTGAGCCTTAAAACATTTATATTAAATGTAAAAATTCATTACTTCGCGGATTTCATTTATTGCGGGTCTTTTTTGGAACCTAACCCAAGCGGAAAACGAGGGAACACTGTACAGCAATTAATAGCCAAAACCCTGGCAACAAAAGTGAGTACACCTCTAAGTAAAGATGTCCAAATTGAGCATAGTTTTTCCTTTACACTCCCCAATGTCACGTGACTTAACGTTACAATGCCTCAGGTGAGAATAGTGATGTGTTAAATTTGATATTACACCTCTCACACTCTCATGCTGGTCCAGGGGTTTGTTTACAAGTGAATGATAATAACAATGCGGCCAATTAATTGATTTCTACAATAATTCAGAGGGTTCGATTCACCCTGTTCTCATTATTAAGAATGAAATTAGGGGTGTCAGGCCATTAAAATATTCAATCATAATAAATTGCATTACTTCAATAGTTAACTCATGATTAATCGCAAATGTCATATCTGTTCAAAATGTGCAATAAAATGTACAATAAAACATTTTCTTTCTAAGTTCCTGTACTCTTGTTAACATACAAGTGGGAAAAATGTGAAACTAATTGAAATATGGCTGCATTTTTGAGTCATTGATACAGTAATTTCATAATTCATAAAATTTTGTTAAGATGTACTGTACTGTGCATGTTCTCCCCGTGCCTGCGTGGGTCTTCTCCGGGTACTCCGGTCTCCTCCCACATTCCAAAGACATGCATGGCAGGTTAATTGGGCGCTCCGAATTGTCCCTAGGTGTGCGTGTGAGTGTGGATGGTTGTTCGTCTCTGTGTGCCCTGCGATTGGCTGGCAACCAGTCCAGGGTGTCCCCTGCCTACTGCCCAGAGCCAGCTGAGTTAGGCGCCAGCACCCCCCGCGACCCTTGTGAGGAATAAGCGGTCAAGAAAATGGATGGATGGATGGATGGATGGATGTACTGTACTGTAAAAAACAAGTGTGATACTGATTTGTGTTGAGGTTGTTTTTCTGCCACTAGATGGCACAATTGCATTTGCAAGACATTGGTGACAGCTCAGTGCATTTTTCTTTTCATATTAAGCGCTATCAAATCTTTGCCGTAATGTAACTTGTGAAATTCTGCACATTTTAAAAATTGTATATGCACTGCTACATTTTGACGTGGACATGTCTGCTGCGTTGTGACTGGAATTCCCCCAGCACAGGCTTTCCAAGTAAGGGCCAGTCATTAATCGCGCGCTAATAAAATTAGTGGCATTAAAGGAATTTTAAATCAACTAAATGAAATACAGTGACATCCAACACATGTCTGAGGAGCTCAGAATCTTTCTGCCTGCATCTCGATCACATCCACCAAATTCACGTTTCACCACAACTTAGACATGCTCCTAGCTTGTCTAAGTTATAGTGTTCTTTTAGTCACAAACTTGTCAGGTCCACCGGCATATAAAAGAAAACACCCTCTGTGCGCTAGAACACCCAGCATGCTACAGAGTAGCCTGCCAAATTCCCAAATACGGTAAACTAGTCTTGCCCCAGCACGAAAATAAAAAAGTGCCAGTTTTTACACCAAGTGCTGTCTACAAAAATAGACTTGTTCAAAACAAGTCATTGTGAAAGTGATAATGTTTCCAAAGAATGCCATCCTTAGAAGTTAAGATATGAAAATTAGAGAAGCAAAGAAAGAGCATCCTCTTGTTCTTGTATCTTTTGTTCACAAGTGACAGCATATGGCAGCCAACCAGTCAGTGGCTTGCAAACACTTCCCTCAGTGCTCTTTCTTGTTAAACATCATAAGACAAGTCACAGGATTTCCAAATTAAAGTCCTCTGTTCACAATAAATGTTGCGATGCCATTTTATTAAGCATGCTAACATGAATAGCAGCAAAGCAGGAAGTGGCAACCCATCAAAAGTAGTCACAGTGTTAAACGTTATTATACAGCACAACACTTCTACTCAGTCATCCACATGGAGGCACTGAAACACTGTAATGCCGGACAGAAATACTTGGACACCACTGTAGCCTCTTCTGCTTTAAATGGGAGTCTGATTACTTCACTATAGCATCTGGTGTACATTCTCATGTTTTTCACAGAAAAAAAAATGTTGCAAAAACACAAAGAAAAGGAGGATGGGATGGACATCAAGATTAGATTTAAGGTGCTCTTGTACTCGGAGCCTTTAATCTAATGTAATCAAACTAGTTCGTATGGGCAGGTGTGAATTCAGCCAATGAACTCTGGTGCGGATAAAATTAAATAATACGATGCTATCTCACTTTACACACGGAGCAGGTCACGCGCCATGCTCATATATGGGGGCATTATTGTGCCAAAACTATTCACAAATGCGTATTTCGATCAACAAATATGAAACAAGAATTTGTACTCGTAACCAAAGTCACAAATGTGTAACGAAAATCCACAAATACGTACAATGACTTGTATGTGTAAACACATAGTTGAATGTCTATATCTATTTGATCTGTAAACACCGGGCCTCTTGATTGGCTGCATTCGTACATGTGACTTTTGATTTGATTTGTATTTTTCTAAAATTGTTTTTTCTCATGTTAAGAATCCATCTATCCATTTTCTTGACCGCTCATTCCTCACAAGGGTCGCGGGGGGTGCTGGAGCACATTTCAGCTGGCTTTGGGCAGTAGGCAGGGTCCACCCTGAACTGGTTGCCAGCCAATCGCAGGGCACACAGAGACGAACAACCATCCAAACTCACAAGCACACCTAGGGACAATTCGAAGCGCCCAATTAACCTGCCATGCATGTCTTTGGAATGTGGGAGGAGACCGGAGTACCCGGAGAAGACCCACGCAGGCACGCATGTTAAGAATGTTTATTATTATTATTATTATTATTATTATTATTATTATTATTATTTTATTATTATTATTGCTATTATCCATCCATCCATCCATTTTCTTGACCGCTTATTCCTCACAAGGGTCGCGGGGGCTGCTGGCGCCTATCTCAGCTGGCTCTGGGCAGTAGGCGGGGGACACCCTGGACTGGTTGCCAACCAATCGCAGTATTGCTATTATTATTATTATTATTAATAAGAATAAAAACATGATTATTATTATTATTATTATTATTATTATGATTATTTTGCTGCTTAATTTAACACATATTCCACACATGCAATATTAATTAGAACACCGTGCTTAGTCTAGTGGGGCTTGTAACACGCGGTGTGGACCAGCCATGGACGCCGCAGTGGGATAGGAAAAATGAAGATCAATAGAAGATCTGGAAGCCCACAGGCTTACTTTATTAAAAGGGACACAAAACAGCGGGCTTCTCAGCGCTACCACGCGTCACAATAATCGTACATGTCCAGATTGTCCACGGCGACAAAAACATTGAGGCCAAACACGAAAAAGCGCTGCATATGCACAACAAAATAAAGAGGCGCCACCATGTGGCGCGGTGCCACACTGCGGACTGATAGGCTGTAATGAACATATTATGGTAAAGAAAAGATTCTGGTTGACTTCCCCTTTAAAAACAAAGTTATGACTGTCATTGACTTTTAAAAGCCACAAAAAGTCATAATAAGAAAATGGATGGATGAATCTAACCTGGCAATAGCCAGATTGATATTGCGCTTCACTCAAGGGAGTTCTCCGCAATATCCATCTGGTACCGCTCCAGGGTAATTTGCTCAGGAAAGGCGGGACATTCTGTACACTATAATTTGAGCTGATTGGAGGATGCGGTATTGTACACATTTGTTTTAACCAATCACGGCTACGGATGAAAAGTTCATCTTTGTTCTTGTCGAAGGGGGGAAAAACATGAACATCTTACCAGCTAAAAATCCACGAAGCGCCTCTTGTTGTGCAACATTCAACAAGGAAACGGTGAGTAATTCTGCGAGAACAGAATTAATTGCAAGCGTCCATTCGTCCATGTTAGGTTTGTTTGTTAGCTGCGGCGTTGGCGCTGGCTTCGTCACAGTTGCATGTCACTCCCCAAACTCAATGTCGCTCTATGATCGGAACCGATCGGTGGAAATCAACGGGCTCGGTACAAGATGTATTCTCCGGAGTTTGTGAACTCACAAATATCGCAAGAATTCATCTTGTGAGGGCAAGCTTAGTTTGTTTTTCTTGTATTTTGTGATTTGAACTTGATAAGCTATGCGATTTGTGATTTTACTATTTTGCTTTCACATTTGATTTATCTTGCTTTAATGGCAGGATTTTATCTTGATTTTTCTCCTTTCATGTAATCTCATTTGTAGATCTGTCTCGCGAGAGGAAGCTCGTCTTTGTAACCAAATAATGTTCTGTAAAAACCGGAAAGCGTGTTTCGCGCATGCGCAATGAGAAGTCAAGTTGTGTTAGTTCCAAGAGGTTGTTTCAGTACGACGCCTTTTGAATGGCAAAAAACTGAAAATGCATTATGTACTGTACTGCAATAATAAAAGCAAAAATAGAAATGATGGATTTTTGTGTAAAAGGCCAACTGCACTAACAAAGGGTATGGGTAAATCAATTACCTCCTTCCATTTCCAGATTTACTGTATGGATTCTCTATTGTGTGTGGAGCCCTGTAGGCTATGAGTGTATGAGATTAGAGATTATCCATTTTCTGTACCGTGTTTAACTCCAGTTTATCTCTAGTGACTGTATTAAAATGGGTGACATGGTGGTGCATCTAGTTTTCACAACTGCAACACAGTTAAGAGGTTTTGGGTGCAGACCTTTCTGTGCGATGGTTGCATGTTGCGCTTGTGCAAGTTTTTCTCTGGATACTTTGGCTTCCTCCCACATTCCAAAAGCAAGCGTAGTAGTTGAAGACTCTAAATTTTGCATAATTGTGAATACTTGCTTCTGTATGTTGCCTGCGGCTGCATCGGGAGTTCCATATATTAGAGTGGAGGCAGGTGGACCCAAGTGCAAGGAAGCAAGGGAAGGCAAGAGTGCAGCGAACACTTGAAATGTTATTCAACAGAGGAAAAAACAAGCACAATCGAGAGCGAGAAACAAAAAGTCCAAAGTCCAATTCAAAACTTACAATCTAAAGGGCATATTCTCCCATTTGTGCTTAAGTCATTTATTTTACGCGCCTGGCTTGTTCACTTTCAATCTTTGCAGATTCCCTCATTCTGAGACACCCGCCACGCGCAATCGAGAAGTGTGACTTGGTGAGGTCTGATTTTTTGTTTTTTAATTTCATTTTTCCATTTATATATATATATATATATATATATATATATATATATATATATATATATATATATATATATATATATATATATATATATATTTGTAATTCCTAATTTCTGGATTGTGGTGTTTTCATGAGATGTGTGAATTCCAAAGATGCCACACTTTGAATGGAAAATTAACTGTGGATCCGGAAGTTATACTAATCATCGCCAGTGACGTGTGCACTGCTTATCTAACAGACCACATTGGTGTTTTTTGCATTGTGTTCTTACTAAATCCAATAAAAATAACTCAATCAGAATACTGTTTATGACTGAACATGTTTGCAGCCATTGCAACACAGATCACAACTGAAGTGACTGTTGATCAGCTTTGCATCACACATGCAGGCGAGTCACAACAGATTTCGATCAGCGTAGCTCAAATATAAACAAATGATTCAAAATTATTAACAAGAAGTGGGCAAAAACGTCAATACAAAGGCCCATTATTGATGGATAGTGTCGTTACTTGTTCGCTACTGTTTTGTTCAAAAAGAACAAATGTTTTCAGTGAACGGATCACTTCCTGAAGTGATTCTTTCTTTTGTCAGTTCATATGAGCTCTGCCACGCGGGTGTCATCAATCGAACAACCAATCAGCAGCCAGCGTTAGAAGGGGGTGGGACTTTACAGAACATAATGCCACGCTAATGGTCGCTCATGACGAGCTAGAAAGGGAGCTTACAGTGAGCGAACGAGATAGTGAGTGAATGTGTTGCCATTTCCGGTTTGCATACGAGTCAGTGAGTCAACAAGTCATGAGTGAAAAACATGCTACCATTTCCCGTTCACATATGATTCATTGAGTAAACATACTGCCATACCAGTTCTATGCAGTCATGCCACGAGTGATTCACGATTCACCAAGGATGAGCTTCAACTGCCTTTAATGGTGCATGATCGCCCTCTATTGGCCTAACTGATAACACCAATACGATAACGTGACTAGCCTGCACATCGGAATCAGTGTTGGAGGTAACGCAGTAATGTTTGTTATGTTTAGGCAGTAACAACATTACTTCACATCATTTTGTAATATTATAACAGTTACATTTTCATGGCTACAAGAAAAAAAAAATTCACCAATTATAAGTAGAAAACTAAGCATTACATTATTTATGTAATTACTGGACTGGATCTGACTGGACGAGACTGGACTGGACGTGACTGGATTGCACCGAGCTTGATGTGACAGGACCGAATGGACATGACTTGACATGAATGGAGTGGAGTTCATGAGACTGAGCTGAGCTTGATGTGACCAGACTAGACTTGACTTTCCGTAATGGGTAGTGACTTGGCTTAACTTGGTTGGCTGTAGCCTGACTTGGCTTGCTGTGGCTTGATTTGGCTGCAAGATGTGGCTTTGGCTTGGCTACAAGTTGTGACACAAGCATTCAACACATAACAAAAACATGCACCCACATGCACTGAACAAAGACAGCACCAACACTAATTGACATAACGAGACACACCTGGGCAAGACACAAGTGGTTAAGGCTGCATTTAGACTGCAGGCATATCTGACTCCAATTGGATTCCTCCTCAAATCTGATTTTTTAGGGCTAACTGTCCAGATTGTTTTTAGCAAGTGTCCAAATCCGATCTGGCCCTGTTCAGACTGAGCCACATTATTGGCCCACCTGACAGGTTGCTGGGGCAAAGACGTGGAACGGAGGCAGCGCCCAGGTCGTGTGGTGTTTGACGTCATTGTAAGGCAGTTTACCACTCCCGACTTCCCGTTCCTCGCAAGTGGTAAGCGGTTTTCTTTTTCTATGGCTACGGCACTAATTCGCGACTTCCGGTTGCGCATGTGAAGAATTGACGGGTTCACGAGACCGTCTTCAACGCAAGTAACTTTACATAAACTGTCACTGTATTTCTAATTGAGCATGAGAGGAGTCGGCGGGGTCAAGGCGTTTGACTGCCGAGAAGCCGACTACCGATTGGATATTGACAGCGCAGGGGCATTGGTTTTTGCACGCGTAGAGTGACGTCACAGACAGTTAAATCCGTTCTGAGTGTTTCGAGCTGATCAGACTGAGACGCATCCTGTCCAAATCAGATATGAAACTAACTTCCACATGTGTTTTAAATCTGTCCTGCAGAAATCGGATTTCATGTGCTGTGTGAGTGTTCAGATTAGAAGAGATCCACTTTCAATCTGGATGGGCTAAAAATCAGATTTGGGCTGCCAGTCTGAATGTAGCCTAAGGGTATTGACTGGTTGACAGATGAGGAAGTATAGGCAAACAGGTGGGCATGATAAAGCTTGAAGAGACAAAGGAAGGATAAGGAACATTACAAAACACAATAAGAACACTCAAAATAAAACAATAACCCAATCTCACAGAACCGAAACATCACACATTTGCAGTATGAAAGATGATGATCACTCTGATTGGCTGTTACCTAGCAAAATGTAAATCTGTTGGTCTGCCTCTGAGTGGAAGATTTTCAGTGACTGATGACGTCATGCTAAAGCAACTCCACTACAGTACGCCACATTAAATAATTAGGCTATGTTCACACTGCAGGACGTGATGCCTGTTCGTTGTTGTTGTTGTTGTTTTTTTTAAATACAGTCAAACCTCGGTTTTCGAACGCTTCTGTTCTCGACCAAATCGGTTTTCGACCAGAAAATTTGAGAATTTTATGTCTCAGAACTCTTCCAAAAAATCGGCTTTCGACCAAACTGAAAAAAGCCGAGCGTACCTGAACGTGACTCACTCGGGAGAAAAAGCCGAACGTACCTAAACGCGACTCACTCGGGAGAGAAAACCGAGCGTACCTGAACGCGACTCACTGAGGAAAAAGAGCTGAGCGTACCTGAACGCGACTCACTCGGGCGCCGAGCTAACTCGAATGCCCAGGATGCTTCCTCCGTAGCACATTCATGTTCAAAGTTCGTTCAGAGCAGACCTGTTCATTGTTATTTACGCAAATCTGACATCGTGTATTAGCCCCTAATCATGGGTCCAAAGAAAGCAAGTGCATTTTAGATAGGATATCTTCTATTAAAATAAAACAGTGTCTATTTCTACCCTTTTCTATTTATGGTAAACAGTATACAGTGCAGTTTATGGTGTAAAATAGTAAAAAAAAAAAAAACATAAAAAGTTTTTTTTAGACTTGGAATGGATTAAAATTATTTACATTAATTATAATGGGAAAACTATTTTCGGATTTCGAACAATTCGCTTTTGGAACAGCCTTCTGTAACGGATTATGGTAAAAAACCGAGGTGACTGACTGTAAAATCCTTTTCTTTTCTTTTTTTTAATGTACTCGGAAATGTGACTTCTAATGTGAATGCAAAGCGTCTGTGATGTGTAACACAACGTCACTTGGCACCGTGTTTATGGAAGAACATATGGGCCCGTGTGGTGTTGGGGATCACCTTATCACGTGGATTTATGGCTTGTCCGTGCCTTATCATCTCATATCGCCAGTGTAGTGAGACAGGAGGAGGTAGTAATGTTTTGGGGAAATGAGATGACGTGGAAAGTTGGAGACGTCTACTAAATCTGATGTCACGACATTGAGTCATGGAATCATGGAATACACTGAACTGTCTGCAGGGCTTAATTTCTACTATCACCACAAATGACAACTTAATGCTTCATGATTCAAATTGAATTAAATTAAAGACAAATATAAATTTCACAATTTTACTCAAAACAACTTTGCTTTCGTAATACAGACACTGTCATGTTTCAGTTTTGTTTGGGTTGGGTTTTTGTTTTATTTTGGTGAGTGTTAGTTGTCTGGCGTTCTTGCGTTTTTCCCCATTCTCGTTATGGTTAACCTTGCCACCTGCTTGTGTCTTCCCTTTCCCGTGTGTGTGTGTGTGTGTGTGTGTGTGTGTGTGTGTGTGTGTGTGTGTGTGTGTGTGTGTGTGTGTGTGTTGCTGATTGGTTCCCCCTGCCTGCTGTGTCTCCCATGTGTGTCCTGTTAGTGTCTCATTAGTGTTGGTATAAGGGAGTGGTGTTTGTTTCACGCGGGTGTCGGGGCATTGAATGTTGAATGGTGTATCTGTGTTGTGTCTTTCCTACCAAATATTTCCATGTCAAGTATTTCCACGCCACGCCACGCCACGCCACGCCACGCCAAGTCATCCACTCCACTCCACTCCACTCCACTCCAAGTCTATCCATGTTTCAGCCTGTCAAAGTTATTCTAGTCTCATCCAGTCACCTTCCTGCCTGTTTTCTCTGCTATTGGGTCCATCCACCACACCCCCACCGTGACAGACACATTACATACATATCCGGTTTATAGAGAAGAAGAGAAGAAATCAGAATTGCAGCCTATGGTTCACACTGCATGGGGAAAAAAAAAAAAATCGTAATTGGGCTGCAGTTTGAACATAGCGTAGAGGTTATTTCCATTGGATCTCTCTTTATCAGTAGACATTGTTGCTTTTATTACACACTCCCCATCCATCCATCTTTCTTGTTAGACCAGTTATCAATCATATTTTATCTATCACTATTATTTGTTAGACCAATGATCAAGTTTAATTTAATACATTTAAAAAAAAAACAGTATTATTGATAAGAGGAACACATATCGGCAATCTTTTCCTTGCGTGCAAATTAATTTGAGTATGTTGATAATTTTATTTATGGTGTACAGCGATTATTTATTGACTGGTCCAAATATCAGTACCAAGATTTATTTGCTGGAAAAATACATCTTGATCCTGTCACGCTGGGTGCGTTGATGTGCAAAGGGGACCCAAAACGTGGGGAAACATAGCAGGAAGGGCAATGTGAAGAACTTTATTTAAACATAACAGGTTAGGTGAGTGAACGATGACGGGATGGGACGGGACATGACTCATGGTTGCCATGACCTGACTGAACGAGAAAGGGCAAGTCGCCATGACTCGACTGAACGAGGGAACGGAACGTGGGAAACTTGACAGAAAGTGGGCAACTTGCAGCGACGAGAACGACTTGAAGTTGACGTGGGCGACTGGACGGTGACAAAGATGACGTGACTAAGACGAGAGTGATTAGACCAAGACGAGCATGACTTGATGGTGATGTGAGCGACTGGACAGACAAGGTTCTCCGCGTGTAAGTTATCCACGTCGCTTTCCGTTGTAACTTGTTTTTGTTAGTCGCCATTTTCGTGTTTTTCTATTTCCTTGCCTATTGCAAGCGCTTTTTGTTTATTATTCGAGCCTTGCCTTTTTTTTTTGCAAGCTTTTTTCGTTAATTGTATTCTCCTTGCCTTTTACAAATGATTTTTGTTTCTCTAGTAAATCTTGCTTGTATGCAAGTGTGTTGTAGTGTTTATTCTCGTAATAAACAACAAATTGTATTTTTCACTCCTGAGCATGCGTGTTGTGGGATCAACTATTCTTTTTTTTTCTTTTTTCTGTTGACTAGAGTCGACACTTAACACTTTAAATGTTCTGATCGTTCTTTGTATTTGTTTATCACTTGTTGGTTTTAATGTACATTTTAATAGTACTTTTTAGTAGGGCTGTGCAATTAATCGAAATTCAATTACAATTTCGATTACCCTCCACGATTACAAAATAGGCATAATTGTACAAAAACGATTATTAATAGAGCTGAAATGACATTTCTGCCTCAGATAGCCGCTGAGATAGTCATAGTCAAGCTAACGACAGTTTGCATGACAGTACACGGACTGTGAGAAACCAAATTTCAAAATAAACCTTACTTTACCAAGTAGTATATGTAGATCAATGCATTGTAGCACTTTTATTTTGAAGTTGTTACCGGAATGTGTCATCGGAATGGAAGATGTGCTCCTCTATTCGGAAATTGTGAACAATGGCAATATAAATGCACCAAACTTTTGGGCCAGACGTCAGTAACACAACTTCGTCCTGAAGTCATGTTGAAGCCCCAGGTAAGAGGCTAATAAGACATAATTATGCTGACGTTGTATTGTACGGCGCCTGTTGACAGCGTTTAGCCGTGACTGCTAGCTAACAGTGAGCTAACATCAGTGTTAGCCGTCATGCGCAACCCTAAACCGGACGCTGGTTTGTCCGCCTTTTCAACCGCGTTGAGTTGATTTAATATGAAAGAATCGAGTCATTTGAATGTGAACCGAGTCTTTACTGACAGCTGACAACGACAAGTAGGCTATATACTGTACAGGTATGTTTTTATTTCTATCCAAGTACCCGATTATTCGCTAGAATTTCCAGTAGGATATCCGAATACCAAAATATTTGATATCTGCAAGCCTAATAATATTAATTTTGAGTTGTTTTGAGGCACGCCCACACAAGCTATTTCACCACTCACCCCTGTCAAAACTAGATTGCGCCCCACAAGTCATATTGCACACGCTGCACCCCAACTTCAAATTTTTGCTAACATAAATAAGAATTTATTCTAAAGTCTGTTTGATCCAAAATGAGCTTACATATTTATTTTTTTTGTCTTAATAATTTAAAATGTTTAAAAAAAATGTTTGCTTTGAACAAAAACAATCGTTTTGAATAATCGTGATTTCAATTATTACCACAATAATCAAGCAGCCCTACTTTTTAGTAAATGTATTGCTTTTTATCTAAAGATGTAATTTTAGCTTAAACTATTTTAGTGACTGTATTGTTGTTATGAATTTTATTCTTTATTGTTAGGATAACATTTATGATCTATCTCGGGGCTGCAAATGAACAAAAAAGCCTTTTGGCTAATTCTGGCATACTTACTGATATGTTTAATATGTACTGACCCTGATACAAATAAATAGAGGGGAAAAATACAAATGTGAATCAAAGGCAGTGATCTCCCACCAAAGAGTCAAAATATTTAATATTATACCCCCTGGTCCCCACGTTATATAGTTAAAGGTCCTCATTACAAGTGAACATTTTCCATCTATGGTTGTAAATTTTGCATGTTCTTTTTAAAATCTCTAAATCATTATTAAATAAATTAATTCCTGGGGGGAAGTAACTTAAAAGTAACATGAATAACACATTACTCTACAGCAGTGTTTCTCAATTCCGGTCCTCAGGCCCCCCGAGCCAGCCTGTTTTCCATGTCTCCCAATTCCCAATGCAGCTGATTCCAATGACAGTTAATCAGCCAGCTCTGGAGAAGCCTGATAACGATCCTCACCTGCGTTGCAATTGGGAGATATGTGTGGGCATACGGTCTACTGCAAGTATTTTTGTTGTGTAGTATTATCACCATTATTATAATCATGATTATATTGATGGCTTGAAATTTTATTGTACATTTACATCACAATTTAAAATAATAATAATAATAATAATAATAATAATAATAATAATGCTCCAAAGCCAGGTGTGGTATCACCAAACACAAATGTAACTATTTGCCAAACGTGATTACAGTACATATAAATTAAATAAATAGGGGGGGAATTCCCACTGAGGGACAAATTTGATGTGGAGAAGGTGGTGAAATTGACTTTAGGTTTGTGCCTGAATGACTGAAGTGAACCTAAACACAACACTGTTTGGCATTTCCGTTTGGCATCCTCAAGTATAGAGCAACAAAACATCTCTCTACCACCCCGTTGTTATAACATTTGTTGAAGTCAGAGTTATAAGAAAAGAGTCAAACACTAAGTTAATGACAAGATGGGTGAGTCAGGAAGAAAAAGTGCTGTCTGGACATAATTTAATTACATTTGTGATAATGAAGCAGCATGCAAAATTTGCAAAGCAAAGCTTTCAACAAAAGGTGGCTCCTGACCACAGACAATCTTCTACCACTTAAGAAGCAAGCATCCTACTATTCAAATGGAAGAGGTGAGACAAGACTCTGTCCTTACAGAAACCAGTTCCACCACTGCACAGAACAGGACACCAGTACCACCAATGTGCCAGTCAGTGCAACATTCATTGCTTCAGTCAGTAAAGGTAGAGGAACACAGGCCAGACTCACACATTTTGTTTCAAGGCCAATTGACCCACTGAGGCAAAAGGCCTTGGATGAGATGGTTGCTAAAATGACTGCATGGAATTTTCAACCTCACATAGTGGAAGACCCTGCATTCTGCTAGTTCACAAACAAACTGAACCCAAACTATGTTCTACCTAGCCAGAAAACGCTGTTAAATACAGTTTTCCCTTGTTTGCACAAGAGGACCCTTGGGGAAAAAAATAAAAGAAATGGTGAAAGAAGCCATTTCATTGACAATTATAAGATGGTCTCTGTCCTACTGAAATGCTTTGAAATGAGCGAGACTCACAGCAGACCACCTATCGTAAAAGTTGCAAGGGAGTAGGACATCGCATGCTGTGCCTGTGTATCTGACAGTGCTGCCAATGTGGTGAAAGCAAATTCAGACTACAGGTTGGCCTAATCTTTTCTGCTTTGCCTACACCTTCAATACTAAAAAGCGGCATGTGAAGTGAAGGCAGTTGTTGAATAGGCTACCTGCACAAAAGCACAATTGCCACTCAACAACTGCGAGCCACCCAAAAACAGTTAGGCTTGCACAGAAACTTGGCTGAAGCAAAACTGTCCAAATCGATGGAATTCAACATTTTACATGCTCCGGGTACCCTTGAGAATAAAGACGCTGTTATCACAATTTCAGCACTTACGAATCCAAGATTATCCACCCTCACACCAGAAGAATTGGAGGAAATAACAGAGGCCAGGGACATTTTGAATCCCTTTGAAAAAGTCACCAGAGAAATAAGCGGCGAGAAGTATGTATAGGATTTTATTATTGCAGTTTAATCCTGTAATTTTTCCTGGAATTTTGATGGCTTTGTCTTTAGGGTTCCTTTTAGATCAAAAACAAGCATTCAACAACAAAACAAAGCCTGTTACTTAGTTTTCATACTAGGCATGTGCTGATAACCAGTTTGACGGTAAACCATGATATTAAAAGTCACGATTTTGTAAAACCTCCAAACTTGCCCCAACCGGTAAATTGTTTAGCCCCGACCCCGACTCGAGGCGTACGCCAGAGATGGGCAGCAGCGGCCTCGTCTCATTGTTTACGTCACGTGAGAGCACCTTCGCTGCCGCAGCCAATCACATTACGGTCGTGCCGGCCGCGTCCTGCTTCGATGAATTCATTACTGTACAAATATACGATGATAACGTTGCTAATTAGCATTGGTTAGACATCACAGAGCGTTATATGTGACTCGCCTGAGGTAGGAGGACGCGTGCACTGAGCGAGCTGCAGGATGGCTGAAGGAGGTGAACCACCATTAAGCAAACTTTCTCCCCCCCGTCAAAACAAAGTCAGCTGTGTGGGAATTTTTCGGCTTTCGAAAAAGAAATGGCGACCGTGGCTTGGAGGAAGGCTATCCAACCTGCAAAACGTGCTTCAGAAGATTGGCCGCAAAAAGGAGGAAATACGTCGAATATGATATCACATTTATGAGAGCACCATCCATCACTGTTTGACAAATTCAAGGTAAAATAACATAACGCTGTCTGAAAAATGAATGTTTGCAACTACGCTATAAGTAGTGAGACCTGCATTGTATTGACGCTAATAAAGTGTCAAATTAGCATGGCTAACATGTTCACATCACAGTGTTAGCCTACTTTTTCTGCAAAATAGTTAATTTTTCTGTTATGCTAGAATTAAATGTAACAGATGTGTCTAATTTTGTTTAAAGGTTCCACCATTTTGAAAATCAGTTCAAATTCAAAATCATAACATTAAAAAAAAAACAGCTGTGCAGAAAATAAACAGTCATGCATCAACATTAAATGATAGAATCAATATTGTAATTTTACCAATAATTATATATTTTCAGTACTAGTGGACTGGACACATCCTCTCACCTCATCGCTCCAAATTGAATCCAGGAAAGGTGAACATGCTCACCTTTCTGCATCATAATTTGACCTGACAGGAAAATATGCAAAAAATGATAATCTGTTTTTGTTGTTGTTGTTAAAGTAAAAACAAAAACAAAAAAAACAACTTTTTGTGTGTGTGTGTTTATTGTGCTGTAGATTAAAAGTGCACGATGCAAGATTACACTCAAATTTGAGTGTTCAGATAACCATATTTTTCACCCGGGCATGTTTTAAGAATTGTATAATGGACAGGAGGCACGACTGGCACAAGGACTGTTGCCCCTATTTTTCTGTAAAAGGAAAAAATGTTGGAGCCTTCGGCCGGAATCTTTAACTGTGGCTCTGAGCATGACGTCATGCGCATGCACACTCTTGTCCCTGTTAGCTCTCGCGATTGGACAGGACAGCTAATAGGCCGTCAGGTCAGACACGTTTTCGTTCAGTTTCGCTCCACTACCAGGGGCACTAAATAATCTTTACTTCATAAAATAGATTTATCAGTAGTAAGTAAGAATCCGTGGAGTTCACCCTGTGAAAACCCGCCAATTTTGTGTTTTCGGTGGTGAAACCCCGGCACTATTTTGCGATGAGGCGCAGTGATCTCTGGTGTGGGCGTAGTGCCATTAGGTCGGTAGCGGTGTGATTTAGGTCACATGAGCCAATCAGGTAGCTGCTGCGTTCTCCTCACCATAGCAACCGCATATCAAAAATGGCGACCACAACGTCGGCGAGCGAAGAAGAGCGAAAGGAGAAAAAAGTTAAAAAGAAAGTGGTGAAAAAACTTCGTTCCCGTTCAGGTTTGCCCATCGCTTCAGCTGGCCCCGTCCTTCCAGCCATCTGCATCATTTGTAAAAATAAATTTCAAACTATACTCGTCTGGGATCGGAAGGAACACGGAAGAGGGATCATCTCGCCAAAGCAGAAACATTGTCAGCAGGTATGTGCTACACACACGCGTGCCCATTTCTGTTATTAATGTGACCGATATTTAGTATAGGGTTGAAAATAATTTGTTGCTAGGTTAAGTTTTAAGGCTATAGTTTAGTAAAAACGCGAGCTGCTGAATGATTTATCGAGTGAATCCAACAGTGGTTACCAAACTCGGGTTACCTGTGCCCATCAGTCATAATAGAGAGGCACAGCTACACCCTCCCTTTCCCCCAAACTCTCTCTCACCAACCTCAACAAACACTTTACTTTACTTAAATCTGTGATATGCATATACTGTAAAGAGGTGATGTGACAATAACACTTATAATGTAATTCTTTTTTGTGTAAAGGCGGGTTGCTGCAGGCAGATGAGATGATGAAAAATAAATAAATAAAATTGATTCTCTAAAAATGAAAAACAGTTGGTTGTTAATTATTACATGCAAATGTGTTTTTTTTTTTTGTCTTCTGTATTTATAATTGTTCTTTGACCAAGAAAGTATATAGGCCTATAGGTGTATTTTTATTTCTATCCAAATATACGATTATTCACTAGAATTTTCAGTAGGATATCCGAATACCAAAATATTCGATAGCTGCAGCACTAATAATACTAATTTTGAGTTGTGGCACGCCCACACGAGTTATTTTACCACACACCTGTGTCAAAACTAGCTTACTGCACACACTGCACCCCAACTTCAAATTTTTGCTAACATAATAATAATAACAACAACAACAACAATAATAATATATTATGAATTTTGTTGGATCCAAAAGCAACTTACATAATTATATATTATATGATTGTAATTGTCTTATTTTCAAATGTTTAAATATTTTCTTGATTTGAACAAATATAATTGTTTTGAATAATCTTGATTTCAATTATTACCAAAATAATTGTGATGAGTATTTTTTTCCATAATAGAGCAGCCCTAGTGTGATGTGAATATGTGTATCTTGTGCTCATCTTTCCCTTTAATTTTCTATTTCAGGCAGGATATACTGAAACGAAGATTCAGGCGTGATTTCCCCCAGCTGGTTTTTCGTACCCCTTTCCAGCAACAACTCTGAAATGGTTTTTGTAGAGACATTATCAACAACTGACAAACTTTTACACAGGGTACCTCACTCATCAGATACATCAACTACTGAGTCTACTGACGTAAGCCAAGAAAGTGACATTAACACATAGCTGGTACAACATCAGGTTGGAAAATTACAGGGCATACGAGGACACTTTACAGTGCAGGGCTGTAAAATCTATGTAAAATCTGCCATTTTGTTTGTTTCATTATCAAGATGTTAACTCTCCATTTTAACACTTTTCAAGCAAAAATAAAAATGTCTGTATTCCATTTTCCACAAAAAAATGCCCAAAACAAAGCTGTTCCATTGAAGTTCCATGGTTTTATTGTGAATGCACATTTGATTTTTATTTGATTTTTTAAATTTTTTTTATTAATATTTTATTGTGTGTCGGGCATAAATAACATGCTGTGATGACATAATCTGATACTTTAATAAATATTCTATATGTTATAATAATCTGGGCTCTGAATGCATCTATTTTCATCTAGTCCATTTTGCCTTGTTCCAGGTTTGTGGTGCATTGTAGTATTTTTGGCCAATGTATGCTGCTTCTTGTGTACCTTTCATGACGTAGTAGGTTGTAAATTGTTTTCATATATGAAACATAAACATTGCTAAATGTAACATTCGTGTGCTGGTGTCACTTCCAGTTGAAGCGTTTTTTGTTTTTTTTTGGCACAAATTTAATGATCTAAATTCACGTGATTGCACCAAACCACCAATACTTGTTTCTGATGTTAGGTACATGTATTTATAACATCTGGGAATGATATTCTGTTGCCAAATTTAATGTAAGACGTTTTAAAACCAAAAACTGCAGCACAAAATTTTCGTTTTTTGTTATTTACCTATATATGCATTTCTGGCTTGTGACAAAATTGGGGCAGGAAAACATTGGGTGAACTTTTAACCCAAAGTTCAGAAGGGTATTATCTATCAAAAAATGCATTGAACAAGTAGTGCCCAGACAGTGGAGCGAAACTCATTTTCTAGGCACTTTTTGGGGGTTCACCCCACGGCCTATAATTCAAACTGGATTTAAACAGACCTGCACCCAATACGTCTCAATCGCTTATGGAGACTCCACAGAAGACAAAGAGAAGTAAAAAACTTTCAGACCAGCATCAAGGGAGGACGCGGATAAATATAGGAGCTAAGAGCTATCCTGGGGATGAAACGGGACCCACAGCTTGCTGACTTTTTGCTAAAAAGGTAAGACTTCGTAACGAAAATACGATAGGGTCTATTTATGATTGGCAGTGCAGAATAAAACTACCACACTGTCGCTAACTAATGTCTCCGCACTTGGGCATATTAGCAACGTATTGCTATCCTCAATGTCATCGGATTCACGGGATGCACTATTTACGTTTGGAAGGTTGTAATTACGTAAGCTTTTGTCACTCAAAATGACTTTCACATACAAAGTAATTTGAAGATTAATACGTTTCTTACCTCCTGTATACATTATTAAGCCTATGAAAAAGGCATTGTGCTCCGTGTTTACATTTGTTCGATTAACTTGGAGGTTTGCTCGTGCCCGAAAAGTCGCGCACGCTCCTGGCCGTGTGCACGCCGCTGGGGTCCATACCACGTTTCGCCAGAGGGGTCGCAAATGTGCAAAAACTCTGAATCCTGCTTCATGCCCCTTTAATACTTCATACAAATTGCACATTTCAGTTTAATTTAGATGTTTTGCCCAACAGAAATATTTCATTACTCGTTTATTGTTGAACTGCAGGTTTTGCTCACTTTACAGGATTTGTTTCAATTGGCATGGCAAATGTTGCAGCAAATGCTGTATTCAATATTTTGTTTAAAAATAAAACTGTTGAATGTGGAAAAATTGTATTTTATTTACCAATATATATATATATATATATATATATATATATATATATATATATATATATATATAAATCAATCCATTTTAGAGCTGTAAATTCAATACCGTGATACAGTGACATCGCAATATTTTTGCTCAAGGTTATCATACCGTCAAAATCTGATATCGGCCCATGCCTATTTCATACAAATGTGCTGGCTCCTGTTCTCTTCACCCTGTACACCTTGGACTTCTGCTACAACTCGGAGTTGTGTCATGTTCAGAAGTACGCCGACGATACAGCCATCGTTGGGTGCATCCAGGACGACAGAGAGGAGGAGTATCGGAGACTGGTCAGAGACTTCGCTGCATGGTACCACACCAACCACTTACAGCTCAATACCTCTAAAACGAAGGAGTTGGTCATTGACTTTAGGAGGTCCAGACCAGGACCGCGACCAGTCCTGCTAGAGGGAGCTGAGGTGGAGGTGGTGGACAGTTACAAATACCTTGGGTTGTGGCTGGACAATAAACTGGACTGAACACACACCAGTCACCTGTACAGGAAGACACAAAGCAGGATGTACTTCCTGAGGAGAATGCGTTCTTTCAACATCTGCAGCAAACTTTGAAGATGTTTTACCAGTCTGTGGTTGCCAGTGTCCTCTTTTACACCGTGGTGTGCTGGGGGGGGGCAGCATATCCAAGAAGGACTTTCACAGACTGAACAAGCTTATCAGGCGGGCCGGCTCTGTGGTCGGCATGAAGCTAGACTCTCTGGTGACAGTGGCAGAGAAGAGGACTCTGGACAAACTGCTGGATATTATGGACAATAGCAGCCACCCTCTGCACACTGTCATCAGCATTCAGAGGAGCCTGTTCAGTGGAAGGCTGATGCTCCCCAAGTGCCGGACCAACAGACTAAAGAACTCTTTTGTCCACCGTGCCATTGTACTCTACAACTCCTCACAGGGGGGGAGAGGGTGTAGTGTGCACTTCACTTCACATGTATGGCACTTTACTGTACTTTAAATTATTTAATTCAATCTCCGGTGTAATAACCTTATTTATTGATTGAATTTTTATTTTTTTTATTATTATTAATTCAATCTCTGGTGTAATAACCTTATTTATTGATTGATTGAATTTTTATTTATTTATTTATTTATTATCATTATTAATTCAATCTCTGGTGTAATAACCTTATTGATTGATTGAATTATTTTCTATTTTATTATCTGTTCTCATTGCTGCTGGACATGTAAATTTCCCAGAGGGAGCCATCCCAAAGGGATCAATAAAGTCAAGTCTAAGTCTAGTAGTAATAATCCATCCATCCATCCATCCATTTTCTTGACCGCTTATTCCTCACAAGGGTCGCGGGTAGTAGTAATAATAATAATACCAAAAAAAAACAAAAAACATTATTCTCAGGGTCAAACCTTGTTTTTCTTTCTCTGAGATCACTGCATCAAAGGTTTCTGATGGCAAGGGGATTGTAGAAGATAGTTGCAAACATACAGAGAGCTGCAAACCTGACAGATTTTGTGAAAGTTTTAGTGGACACAGATGTCAAACAGGTTCCACAAAATTGAGGCACATGCTTTGCTCTCTGAAGCAGCAGCACTGGACCCAAGATTCAAATGGAAGGGCTTTGGCAGGTATGAAGTTGCAGATAAGGTCGACCAGCACCTTAACAATGCTGCTGCTATGATTAACCTCTCCAAGCATCAGACTGAAGGTGAAGTGGGAGCAGCAGCACAGCTACTAAGTTCCAGTCAGGACAGCCAAATTTGGCTGGAATTTGACTAGCAGTTCTCAGGCCTTGTGAGCATCTGTCAAAATCCATTGGCGGAGTCAATGCTGGAAGCACGTGTTTTAGTGGAGGAGACACTGATCACATGAGCTTCAAACCACTCTCATGGTGGCAAAGTTGAGGCATGGGATATCCAAGCCTTTCTCAAGTAATGAAAAAGAGACTCTGCATTGTGGCCACATTTGTCCCATCAGAGAGGATTTTCAGCAAGATGAGGCAGGTATTATCAGGGACGAAATCGGCTCGGCTCATAAAGTTAGCCAGCTTGTATTTTTAAGTGCAAATCTGGATTATAGAGGAAAAGAAAGAGCAATGCAATGTGACAATTAGTTGTTTGACAATTTTAGTGTTTTCTTTGCTTTTATGCTTGTTTTTGTGTTCAAGTTTTTTTTTGTTTGTTTTTTTTTTGCACAATTGAGTTGACATTTTCTTAATATTTTTGAATGTACTGTATGCTCCAGAATTTACAAATTTTATAATGGCATTTCTGACTCTTGATTTAATATTTACTTTTGGACTAAATGAGGCCCGATTTTTTTATTTCTTTATTTTTAAATATTTAAGTCTGGGTGGCAGAGTGGATGACTGTTTAGCACGCCCGCCTCCCAGTGCAGGGGTCTTGAGATCAAATCCGGGCTCTGGCCTTTTCTGGCTGGAAAGATGTTCTCCCCTGTGCCTGTGTGGGTTTTCTTCCAGGTACTCCAGTTTCCTCCCACATTCCGAGAAACATGCATAGAAGGTTAATTGGACATTCTGAATTGCGTGCCCTGCGTGTCATGGTTCCGTTCTCAGCCCTGTTGTGCTCTTGTGTGTGTTTTCAGTGTCAATGACAAGGGGGGCGTTCCCCAGCTCCGCACCTGCATCGAGTTGGCAATCAGGACTATAAGAGGACTCCGACAAGCAACAGCCAGCTGTCGGATTATTACTTGCTCATCCTCGTGTCCAAGTGTTCTCCGCGTTTCCCCATTGGTAAAAGTTTTTGAATCTGCCGTCGTCTTTAGTTTACTTGTATTCACGTGTGTGTTTCCGCGTCGCCTTTTGTTGTTATACTCGCGTTGATTGATTCCGTGTGCATTTCGTGTCGTCCTTGCCGGTTGCAAGTTATTTATGTTTTTCTAGTCCTTGCTGTTAGCAAGTGTTTTTTGTTACGTTAGTTCTCCTTGCCGTTTGCAAGCGATTTTGGTTATGTTAGTTTTCCTTGCAGTTGCAAGCGCTTTTTGTTACATTCGTGTTCCCTGCCTTTTGCGGGAGTTTTGTGTTTCCCAATTCCTCCTTGCCTTTTGCAAGTGTCTTTTGTTACTTCCGTGTCCCTCGCCTGTGTGCAAGGGCACCGCTGTAAATTTCGTTGTCTTGCCTGCGCGCAAGCTTTGTGCAATCGGTTTTTCAGAAAGAATAAATCGAGATTGTTTTCCTCCTCTGAGCCTGCAGTTTTGGGATTCATTCTTTATCGACTCAGCTGAGTCCTTACAGAATAATCCGACCACCATGGATCCCGCAGACTCGGAGAAGGTGAGACGGGCGTTGGCCAGTCAGGGGCAAAGGGTGGTGCAAACTGAAACCTCCTTGGTGGAACTCCAAGGTATGGTAGGCAGGCTTGCTCACCGGTGCGAGGAGATGTTCGCGATATTCGAGCAGCTCGGTTCCCGTGGAGTGCTGAGCCCGGAACTTCCGCGAACGGACCCAGCCACCATTGCTCCTCCAGCAGCTACAAGGGAACCCGTTTTGCCCCATCCGTCGCGCTACGACGGACAGCCGGGTGGCTGTGCTCAGTTCCTGCATCAATGTTCGCTTATCTTCGACCAGCAACCATACACCTACGCTCGTGATCAATCTAAGGTTGCTTTTATTATGAGCCTCCTGGCTGGTCAAGCCGCTACCTGGGCTATGGTGGTGAGCAACTCACGACCAGACCTCCGGTCCTCCTTCCCGTCTTTTGTTTCTGAGTTTCAACGTGTGTTCGATCATCCAGTCAAGGGGAAGGAGGCCGGAGGTCGGTTGTTAGATTTAGTGCAGGGGGAAAGATCCGTCGCAGACTATTCAATCGCGTTTCGTATTCTGGCCGCAGAAAGCGGGTTTGATGATTGTGCTTTACGTAGTATCTTTCGTCGGGGACTGAATACCGTACTGAAAGATGAACTGGCGGTCCGCGATGACACGAGCTCTCTCGAAGGGCTCATTGAGCTCACCATACGGTTAGATAACCGTCTTCGAGAACGGCACCGGGAGCGGGCTTGTGAGCGGCATGGGCTCTCCACCAACCTCCGAGGGCCTGGACTCACGCTCAGCGAGGACTCCGAGGCACGTTCCCTTCCGGGTGCCCCAGTGGATACCGGGGAGCCCATGCAGGTCGGAGGAGGACGCCTGCCTCCCGAGGAGCGCCGCCGTCGATGGGTCACGGGAGCCTGTCTTTACTGCTGCCAACCTGGGCATCGGGTGGCTGCCTGCCCGGCGAAGCCACCACGCCGGACGCAACCGACCACCCGACTCGGAGGACGGACCAATGAGACCCAGGAGTCCGGAACAGACTCGAACCAGGGTAAGCACCTACCGGGGGGAACCGAACCCTGCCCTTCGAGGAGGGCGAGTTGTGAGATTAGACGGTTAGAATTGTCGGGGGAGTTGTCTGACCACGGGATGAATTTTAAGATTAAGGCACTCATTGATTCTGGCGCCGACGATTGCTTCGTTGATCCATGTGTGGTAGAGGCGTTGGGAAGCCCGGTAGAACCGTTAGAGAAGGTTAAGGAGGTGTTCGACCTAGATGGGCGGTTACTAGCACAGGTCCGACATGTTACCGGGCCACTAACATTGAGACTTTCGGGAAATCATGTTGAGAGAAGGAGTTTTTTCGTGATGCCCTCCCGTGCAGCTCCGCTAGTATTGGGGCTCCCTTGGCTAAAGACGCATAACCCCGATATCAATTGGGAGAAGCCCGCGTTGGAGAACTGGAGTCCCTTCTGCCACGCCCACTGTTTGAGGTCGGCTGATGGGACCACCACGGTGTCCGTAGGACCGGTTCCCGAAGCAATTTGCCTCGATCAGGTTCCTAAGGAATACCATGACTTAGGAAAGGTGTTTAGTAAGGACCGTGCCCAGGCATTGCCGCCCCATAGACCTTACGATTGTGCGATTGAGCTGATACCCAATGCGACACTACCGAGTTCTCGCCTGTATCAAGTATCTCAGCCGGAACAAGAAGCCCTCCGGGAATATATTTCGAGTTCGCTGGCCAGTGGTCAGATCCGTCCGTCTAAATCACCCGTGGGGGCGGGGTTCTTTTTCATAGAAAAGAAAGATAAGACACTTCGTCCCTGTGTTGACTATCGGGGATTGAATGAGATAACAGTTAAAAATAAGTACCCGCTTCCACTGTTGGACTCGGCCTTCGCTCCGTTACAGTCTGCCCGAATCTTTTCGAAGTTAGATTTACGCAGTGCGTACCACTTAGTACGCATCCGAAAAGGAGATGAATGGAAGACCGCGTTCAAGACCCCCCTTGGTCATTTTGAGTATTGCGTCATGCCTTTCGGGTTAACGAATGCGCCCGCGGTGTTCCAATGCCTAATTAACGATGTCCTCCGGGACATGTTGAATGTTTTCTGTTTTGTGTATTTGGATGACATTCTAATCTTCTCGCGAGACGAGCAGGAGCACCGACAACATGTTCGCCTGGTGCTCCAGCGCCTTTTGGAGAATCGACTATATGTCAAAGCGGAGAAATGCGAGTTTCATTCCAAGTCGGTTCAGTTCTTGGGCTTTATTATTGAGGGGGGGGCAGCTGCGAGCAGACCCAATCAAGACACAGGCGGTGGTCGAGTGGCCGAGTCCCACGACACGTAAGCAGTTGCAAAGGTTTTTGGGCTTCGCCAACTTTTATCGCCGGTTTATTAGGAACTATAGTCTCCGGGCCGCCCCTCTTACCAGGTTAACGTCGAGTAAGGTTCCGTTTAGGTGGACCCCGAGCGCCGAAGCGGCCTTCACAGAACTTAAGCAGTTGTTCATAAATCCACCCGTATTGCTCCACTCTAATACTGATATTCCCTTTGTGGTCGAGGTTGACGCGTCGGATTCAGGAGCGGGGGCGGTCCTGTCCCAGCGGTCGCCAGAAGACGGGAAGCTCCACCCCTGCGCCTTCTTCTCCAGGCGACTAAGCCCAGCGGAGCGCAACTACGACGTGGGGAATCGGGAGTTACTGGCGATCGTCCTGGCACTACAAGAATGGAGACACTGGCTGGAGGGCGCGAAGGAACCGTTCCAAGTACTGACAGATCATAAGAACTTGGCGTACCTTCGGTCAGCGAAGAGACTCAATTCCAGACAGGCACGCTGGGCCCTACTTTTCACCAGATTCAACTTTGTTGTGGACTATCGCCAAGGTTCCCGGAACCAGAAGCCGGATGCTTTGTCCCGTATGCACGACGTGGCTACTCCCGAGGCTGGGACGGAACCCATTCTTCCCGAGCATTGTTTTGTGGGCGCAGTGCGCTGGGAGGTGGAGAAGAGGGTTACTGAGGCATTGGAGGGAATCGCCATCCCGGAGGACTGTCCGGACGAGAGACTGTTTGTCCCGGACCCCTTGCGGGCGGAGGTCCTGCAGTGGGGTCACACCTCGAGAGTCGCCTGCCATCCGGGTATTCATAGGACTCTCGCCCTCATCGGCCAACGTTTTTGGTGGCCGGAGATGAGGAAAGACATCACCGAGTTTGTCAAGGCCTGCACCGCTTGTGCATGTGGGAAGTCCTCCCACCAGCCTCCGGCGGGACTACTGCGACCTCTACCCGTCCCTTCGCGACCGTGGGCCCATATTGCCCTTGATTTCATCACGGGCCTCCCTAGTTCTAGAGGAAATACCGTGATCATGACTGTGGTAGACCGATTCTCCAAGCTGGCACATTATGTCGCTCTCTCCAAATTGCCTACATCCTGGGAGACCGCACAACTCCTCGTCCGGCACGTATTCAGGCTTCATGGACTGCCGGTGGACTTGGTGTCAGACCGTGGGCCGCAGTTCATCTCCCAGGTCTGGAAGAAATTCTGTAAGCTGTTGGGAGCCACAGCCAGCCTGTCGTCGGGGTATCACCCGCAGACTAACGGCCAGACAGAAAGGGCCAATCAAGACCTGGAAGCCGCCCTCCGATGTGTCTGTCTGCACAACCCCGAATCTTGGTTCACGCATCTACCCTGGATAGAATACGCCTCCAACACCTTACCTTCTTCTGCTACAGGACATTCACCCTTCATGGCGGCGTATGGTTACCAGCCACCCCTGTTCCCGTCACAAGAAGGCCCCATCGAATTACCCACAGTTCAGCAGCACCTACGCCGGGCCCACAAGGTGTGGCGGGAGACCAGAGCGGCGTTGTCCCGCACAGCTGAACGCAACAAGGAGCTAGCAGATCGCCGGCGGCGGCCAGAGCCAGCGTACCGACCTGGGGACAAGGTTTGGCTCTCCTCCCGGGACCTGCGACTGGCTGGTGGGGCTAAAAAATTGGGTCCGCGCTTCATTGGACCATTCGAAATCCTCGCCATGATTAACCCTGTGACAGCGAAGCTCCGTCTGCCCTCCTCTCTCAAAGTGCATCCTGTGTTCCACGTCTCCCTCCTTAAGCCTGTGACTCCTAGCCCTCTGAATCCTCCCGCGCCAGCTCCGCCTCCTCCCCGGTTAGTGGATGGGGATCCTGTCTACACAGTGAGAGAAATTTTGGACTCTAGGTGCAGGGGCCGGGGCTTCCAGTACCTGGTGGACTGGGAGGGATACGGACCGGAGGAGCGCCAGTGGATCCCCCGCTCCTGGATCCTGGACCCGTCCCTGTTAGACACGTTCTATGCTGCGCACCCGGATAAACCAGGTGGTCCGCCAAGGGGCGTCCGTTAAGGGGGGGGTACTGTCATGGTTCGGTTCTCAGCCCTGTTGTGCTCTTGTGTGTGTTTTCAGTGTCAATGACAAGGGGGGCGTTCCCCAGCTCCGCACCTGCATCGAGTTGGCAATCAGGACTATAAGAGGACTCCGACAAGCAACAGCCAGCTGTCGGATTATTACTTGCTCATCCTCGTGTCCAAGTGTTCTCCGCGTTTCCCCATTGGTAAAAGTTTTTGAATCTGCCGTCGTCTTTAGTTTACTTGTATTCACGTGTGTGTTTCCGCGTCGCCTTTTGTTGTTATACTCGCGTTGATTGATTCCGTGTGCATTTCGTGTCGTCCTTGCCGGTTGCAAGTGATTTATGTTTTTCTAGTCCTTGCTGTTAGCAACTGTTTTTTGTTACGTTAGTTCTCCTTGCCGTTTGCAAGCGATTTTGGTTATGTTAGTTTTCCTTGCAGTTGCAAGCGCTTTTTGTTACATTCGTGTTCCCTGCCTTTTGCGGGAGTTTTGTGTTTCCCAATTCCTCCTTGCCTTTTGCAAGTGTCTTTTGTTACTTCCGTGTCCCTCGCCTGTGTGCAAGGGCACCGCTGTAAATTTCGTTGTCTTGCCTGCGCGCAAGCTTTGTGCAATCGGTTTTTCAGAAAGAATAAATCGAGATTGTTTTCCTCCTCTGAGCCTGCAGTTTTGGGATTCATTCTTTATCGACTCAGCTGAGTCCTTACACTGCGATTGGTTGGCATCCAGTTCAGGGTGTAGACTTTTATGAATTATTTCCATTGTTCAATATGTTGATGTATAATTTACATTTTCTTGTGTTGGCTTTTTTGGCTCTTGAGTTAATTTTTTTTTGCACTATAAGTGAGGCTTATTTTATTTTTGATTGCATTTAAGTCTTTGTTTTATTTTGTCATTTATCTTTTTATTCATTATTTCTCACTTTTACTATTTCTTATTTTCATTTTTGTGCAAAAAACCTAACCTAATTTAAGGACAATTTTTTGACATACAAGCATATGAAATTTGGGAGATTGGCATCTTTTGTCAGGTACAGTAATTTGAGCTCAGCGTCTGTCATCTGGGATCGGAAACGGAAATGCAAAGTCTGTCACGCGTGAATCTTCGCGAACGACAAATCAACAGCCAATGTGAGAGAGTTCCTATCGTGCAAACTATGGAAGCCCAAAAGTGTCAAAATTAAATAAATAAAAAGGTCATTTTGAAATAACTATCCTGTCGATAAATGGCAATTATGTGATATGGCCATTAAATTTTAAAATGAGGTGTTAGTATTACGAAAAATGTTATACTATTCTTTAATATGTAACATTTTATTTTGATTAAATATTTCATGATTGTTTTAACAAAGTCCAACAAAGTCCTACTTTTTAAAAATAATGACATTTAATTTATTTTCAAGGTTTTATAAGATTTTTATTTTTATTTTTTTACAAAGTCAGTTTTTATTTCATAATGCCCTTTTCCACAATGGCCTTCTTTTACATAACGGCGTTTTACAGCTGAATGACTTGGTCTGTCAATCAAATGATATGAGGTTACGTGATTGGTCCCTTATACAGACATGAGCAGCAGCACTTGCAGTATCGATTCACGCGTGGAGAGTTTAGCGCCTGATGAGGAGCCATAGCAGTCACAGGCTTGCTAAAGCATGGATGCGGGAGATAAGTCACTTTCAGAAGTACTCCAAGAATTAGAAAATCGTTTAGAACCGGATCATAACGTAAATGCCTTGTTAAACTTCTGCGTCAGGGTACGGGGTAGGCGTCACGGCGATCTCGGCTCACACAGGTGGTCCCACCCACTGACTTTGATTGACAGACCAAGTCATTCGGCTGTAAAATGGCATCATGTAAAAGAAGACCATTGTGGAAAAGGACATTATGAAATAAAACCTGACTTTGTAAAATAAATAAATAAATAAATAACAAATTGTCTTATCTTATAAAACCTTGAAAAATAAATGTCTTTTTTTTTTTTTTTTTAAGTATCACGTTGTTAAAATAATCATTATGAAATATTTAATCAAAATAAAAAAATTTACATATTAAAGAACAGTAAGAACACTTTTCATAATAATACTAATGCCTCATTTTACAATTTAATGGCCATATTACATACTTGTCTGTTACTTATCAAAAGGATAGCCTTTTTATTTATTGAATTTTGACAATTTTGGGCTTCCATAACATACAGCATAAAAATGTTTTATTTTGATTCAGGTAAAAAGCTTATGTCATTATTTCTTTCTGCGTAAATTATAAATCTTATTTTGGAAAATCTGTTTCGGGGTCCAACAAAAAGACAGATTTTACCAGGTAGAATCCCAAGCAGTCCACAGCCTGTAGTCGCTTCAAATTACTTATCACCTTGAACAGCTTTGCTGTAAAGAATGAATGAAAGAAAGAATGAATAACATTCAGCCTTATAAAATCTACATTGATGAGACTTGTAAACGATGCGTTTACAATGTGAGTGGGGAGCGCCATAAATGCATGCTGGCTGCAGACTCGAACCACCAAGGGGTCCATAACCATTATACTAAGCTATGAGCCATGCGCAATGCTGAAAGTCAAATGAGGCAGACATAATGCTCTTTACCATTTAAATGGTCATTCTGGGTGCATTCACCTCTGACTCCCTTGTCCCGAGGGCTCTCCAAGTTAACCACAGCTTAATCAGTAACATTCTTCTGAGCAGTTTTGTTTAAACTTAACATTCATTTCCCAAAAGCATTAGTACTTTTTTAGCTTAAAGGTACACTCAGTATTATACAGTGGCATCTAGTGGTGAAACAATAAATCATTCGGAAAAAAAAAACAATTGTTTGTGTTAGTAGTATGTAAAAAGATATGTTGTATCGCATAAACGTACTTTTTTTAAATATAACGGTTAGTCTAGAAATCGCAAATTATCTTACATGTCCGAGCCGCGGCTTCTAGTGTCCGCCATGTTTCGCCGCCATCTTTCTGCTACGGGTGCCGTCAAACACAAATTTCAGCGCTCCATTTCTTAACGCGTTTTTGGAACGCACTTCCGGTTTGTATGGCGACCGCATTTCCACGAAGAAGAAGAGTTTCCGGTCCCCGAAGAGAGCATTATCAAGCATCACACTTACTTTGGGAATTTATTTTATTTCAGCGCGACAAAACAAGAGTTTATATTGTAGCCGCATTTGCCAGATGGAGAGAAATGAGGAACAGACTAGGTTTGGGACGTGCCGGTGCCTTCGACTGCTTTCTACTTGACCGGTAAGTAAGAGTACATTTGTGTTTACGTTTTGAGAGCGAGAGAAAAAGTATACACTGTACTAATTAATACGATGTTCGTACCTTTGTTTTACGATCACTGTAGCTGTTGATTAGCAACTCCGCACCACTCGAACGATTTCGTTATGTAGCTACTTGCTTTGAAAAAAAAAAAAGATTCCCGCTGGCACGTTATATTTAGAGTAAATGCGCAAGTTATTGTGTAATGTAATGTAACTGTGATTTCGGAGGTATATTTGCCCATAACTTCAATGGAGAATCTAAAGCATACTGTATTAGTGGAGGAGTTGAAAATTATTTTCGTTGTGGTTGGTGAAAATAGGGTTCTCGAAATTAATTTTCGGCAGGGAATAACTTTCTGGACTTAAATGCTGGCTGTACCGTAAGCACTGCTAGAGTCTGAACTCTCTCACTCAAGTGTGTACTGGTCCATTGTGTAATTGGGTGCACAAGAATTTACAGGCTGCCACGTTTTCCACGGAAATTCGACAAGCAAGCAGCCTTTGCATATTCTATGCAGTATGCAGTCAAGTTACTTTTATCTAGCTAATACAATGTTTTGGGCCCAAAAACTAAAGATCTTACCTCTATTTTGGGGGCTTTGTTGGAAAGTTGGTGACATATAGTAGTATCATCAATTATTCTATTTTATTTTATAATTGTGTTTTTGTTTGTGTCACACTAGATCAACAGCCAAACTTGAGGGGTTCCAGAACCATATTCTGATGTATACAAGCATTCATGCACCGTTTAAATACATCACCGACCTGCAAGAAAAAAAAAATATCAAGGGGAGAGTCAGCAGCCAAATTGGAATGCCCCGAATGAGGACACTTGAATGGAGGACCCCAGAAGGCTTCGGTGTTGTACCACCAGTATCTCCACCTACCATATCTGAGCTGCAACAAACTGAAGTCAGCCGACGTCTTGGTATGTCATTTACATATGGACGGCATTGCACACTACATGAACTTTTTGTGTGAAGCAATACGGAATGGTCACATGTACAAGCACCACTTGTTTTACACAGGACCTGCTGACCAGGTGTCTGAAGCCATGGAGTGACTCCTCCCTCACTTTCCTCAGCAGCCAAATTGGAATGCCCCGAATGAGGACACTTGAATGGAGGACCCCAGAAGGCTTCGGTGTTGTACCACCAGTATCTCCACCTACCATATCTGAGCTGCAACAAACTGAAGTCAGCCGACGTCTTGGTATGTCATTTACATATGGACGGCATTGCACACTACATTAACTTTTTGTGTGAAGCAATACGGAATGGTCACATGTACAAGCACCACTTGTTTTACACAGGACCTGCTGACCAGGTGTCTGAAGCCATGGAGTGACTCCTCCCTCACTTTCCTCAGCAAGCCTTTGAAGAATATGATATCATCGTTGGTGGGAACATGCCCTCACTCCATAACATGTACTTGTGCAGTCAAGGAGCATGTCAAACTTAATAAAACCAGCAAACATTGAAGTGACTTCATTTTTACTGCAGTCTGTTCACACAATCAATGGACAAGCCTTCCTTAATTTTGCCCCAATAACTCATAGAGTAGGCGAAAAGTAGTGTTACAGATCATACTATGTGTTCGGGAGAGTTTGAGGAATGTTGCAATGTTAATGGGGGACAATGTCAGCACACACACACACACAAAAAAAAACAAACCATCATGGTATTGAGTTAATCAGATATTTTAGCTGTGTACAACACATACCTGCTCTGTAACACTACCTTTGGCCCAAACCTGTATGTCTATTTTCCATATTTTGAAATGCACAGCGTATTGGTAAATTTCTGGATCAACTGCAATTCATGTCGCTCATTATATTATAACAGCATTTTTTTTTTTTTTTAGTTAATATGTTCATTTCATGTAGACTTTTATTTTACTTTATTTTATTTATTCATTTTCATGTACTGTACCTTACATTCATTGGCCAATGAAGAATTGCTTGTCATTGCAAGCATTTATAATAATTCTCCAGGCTTTTGATGTTTTACATTTCTAGTCATGTAAAATAGTGTTAGGTTAGGTGTCGAATGAACACTGCATGTTGACGCCAAAGGAAATAGTATTTTTTAGTTATTCAAAATGTACAAATTAACACACAACAACAATATACAAGTTATACAAACTACAGCAAGTGTCAGACATGGACTAATTATATGCCAGGTAAAAAAACCTTTGTATTGTCCTCGAGGATCTGGGAAAGTGTCACTTATTTGCCACAAGTCACCAAGGTGCTGCAGTCTGGGATCCAGGTACAGGAAATCATGGTGGTGCTGATGTGGGATCCAGGTACAGGAAATCATGGTGGTGCTGATGTGTCAGCAATGTGTCAAAAAGTATTTCTTGGTGTCAGTCTATCAGCTGGACTTGGATATCTTCATGTTCCTCCATGGTCATTTCCTGTACGAGTCTCTGCAAGAAGGTAACAATTGTATGTCAGATGAGGTACCAAACAATGAACTGAAAGTCACTGAGCCAATGAAGTACATTATTACATGAGCAAGACTATTTGTGAAAGCCATGTAAATTCCTGCACATCGAAGTACAAGGAAGCTGTTGTATCTTCAATCAAAACTAATTAAGTTGCTTAGTGATATTTATTAGGTAAAATTGTTCAACATGGTGACAAATCGATATCTGAGTAAAGGGTTTCAAATGTTTTTGTAAGCAGCACTTTTCTGAGTGGTTAGTAGCAACAAGACACGGGGGGGTTTACGAGTCTGAGTTGCATCTGTGTAGTTCAGTTAACACCATTATTTTTGTACGATATACTAAACATATCAGCAAACGATGTAATCTAAATACCACATATTCCAAGCAAAGGTATGTTTTGAGCCATTCACATGCATGCTCGAATGGAATTATTTTTCCATGATGACATAATTGTACGTTACGAGACACCGCGTTCACTTCCGCGTTCTCTTCCTCGTCGTCTCTCTCGCCCCTCATCGCCCTCTTTGAGATGGTCCACATGTCTATAAAACATATAACATAACTGTGTGTTCTCTGTTGCATAGTTTAGTTGCACTAACAAATATGAACATAGATAGCCATTATCATTAGCTGAGGTACAGTATTTCCAAACAATGCCGACAAAAATATTAATTCTGAAATTAAATGACTAAATCACAAATATTAGGGGTCTGTACAGTATGTCTAACAAATGCAATTCACTTACGTCATCACTCGAGGGATACCAGAAGTTGTTTGCGTTCTGTTCCGGTGAAATTGGTGGTAGGCTGTTGAAGTAGGGTCTCTCTGAGACGCCGTAGTTCGTGTGCTTAAAATCATTGCATTATCTTGTTTGACCGATAGATGGCGGTCGTGAGCTACACACTGGGGCTTTAAAGCAATGCATCAAAGTGTGTTATTTGTTTTCAATTTATTACACAGTATTTCCTTTGCAGCTGAATGCCTCCATATTGTCCACATTTTGCTCCTTTTCTAATCCTCCAGTTGGGTGAAAAGAAAGGTGCATTTTAGCTCGAGATGAAAGGATGAGGTAAGACCAAGGATACTTCAGAGGCTCACAACATGATGTACTGTTTGAAGCAGGTGGAAGCAGACCATTTCAAAGACATCTGGAGACCGAATGGCCAATGGCACTGCGTTGCCATGGAAGCACATTGCTGCACTGTTCCCCACTCTTTTACCACTGCACTCCACATAAGAAACCTTCATGCTGTGTGTTTCTTGTTGTTTATCTACGTATTTTTTTTTAAGTTTATGTGAGTAGGGGGTACATGGCTGGGGACCAAATGCATGATCCATGACTGTAAAATGTTTGAAAAACACTTACTACTTATCATGTTTAGTGTCACATTGAGCTGGTCTGTATCCTGGACTTTTAGGTGCAATGCCTTGAACATGTTGCCAGTTAATCATAGGGCACAAATAAACAACCATTCAAAAATACAGTGTGCCATGAACGTTGCTGGTAACGGGTAAACCTGAACCGGGGAGTGCCAGACTCAGGCCAATTGTGGTCAAATTTGTAAAGTACAAAGACAAAACAAGGACTCTCCAAAAAGCAAAGTATGTATATATAATCTAATATATTAGTGCTTTTAAAGTTAAAGCGTTAATTAATTCATCACAAAAAATGCATTAATCATGTGTTAATGCAGATTAATCACTCTTAATTTAGACCGCAGATGATCCTTTAGCTGACAGCGGACGGTTACGTTAAAGGTAGCACAGGTTGTGTTTGAGAAATAAACATTACTACATACATTCAACTAAAGCATTTAATAAATGTTTACGTATGACATTCAGAATATTTGTTCATGTCAAACTATCGGGGTCATTTTTTTCCCTTTTAAATTATGCAAAGTAATTAACTGATTAGAAAAAGAGGAGGATGAGCCTGTGCATGTGGATCAAAAAAATGTTGATGTCCTTATTGCCACGTTTGGGCGGTGTCGGAGGCAGGACCCAAATGTAGGGGGAAACAAAAACAGGGCAAGGCAGGGATGCAAGTAAAACGGTGATTTAATTCAGAAAAAAGGTAAACAAAGTACCGTATTTTCACGACTATAAGGCGCACCTAAACGCCTTCAATGTTTTCAAAAGCTGACCGTGCACCTTGTAATCTAGTGCGCCTTATATATGGATCAATATTGAGCCGCAACAGGTCTCGCTGTCAAGACGCTATTCGGTGCCCCGTACGATCGGTGACGCACATGCGCAGAAGATCCTGCCATCTTGGATCGCTGGCTAATACCAATACTTCACCTCAGAGAAAATAATAAAACAGCTGTTTATTCATTTTGGGAGTGAATGGAGTTGTCGGAAAGCTGGTTTGTAATATATTAATAAAGTTTGACTGACCTGACTGTTTTGTTGACATTCCCTTTAGCGCAGCAGCATCTAATGGATGCATAATGTAACCCCAGCCTATACTGTAGCACCTTATATATGGAAAAAGTTTTAAAATATGTCATTCATTGAAGGTGCGCCTTATAATGCGGTGCGCCTTATATATGGAAAACGTTTTAAAATGTCATTCATTGAAGGTGCGCCTTATAGTGCGGAAAATACGGTACTATGGCAAATTAAAAATTAACAAGGTCAAACTATAGCAACAAAAACACAGGGGCAACAAGGCATGGCATGGACAACATGGGATGACTAGACAGCAACAATGACTCAACAAGAACTGAAACAAAGCAGGGCAACTAAATACACATGGTAACGAGATAACAACAGACACCTGGGCAAGATACAAGAGGCTTGGGGAGCTGATTGGTCAACACACTGGGAAGGGAAGACACACTCAGGTGGACGTGGTTAGACATAACGAGACAAGGGAAGCGACAAGGAATACATGACAAATAACCAAAAACACCAAAGGAAAACAAAATCCCACCCCCACAGAACCAAAACATGACACTCATAACATTAAATGTAGAAAGAATTAACACATAACAGATGCTCTTTAAATTTGGCAGGAAGAAAATGTTGATAAGAATGCCTTTTTCATTATGCAATTAATCGTGATTAATCTGATATATAGGTCGCTTGCACATGTCGTCACTTCCGCCTCGGATTTCTCGTAGTCGCCATGCTGGGTGGCCTCCATTTACGTAGCGATTCGGTCTAACACGTATCTATCACGTTTGTTGTCTGCGTTTAAAATGGTACATTGTTGCTGCATCGTTGGCTGTTCGAACAAAGCCAAGGGGGAAAATGGTCGGTCTTTTTTCCGAATTCCGAAAATAATTAGGAACCAGGGCCTGGAGACAGAGGAGTGCGGACTCCGGAGGGAAGTCGTTACTTTGGGCTCGTGTGTGCAGCGATCACTTTGTGAGCGGTAAGCTTGTTTACCTTTATTTAATGCATGAGGATTAATAACGTTTCGACCGCCCATATATGGGCAAGTTGCTTATGTTTTGGATTCATGAGCAAGCAAGTTCGGTAGTACAAGCTGGCTAGCGGACGTTAGCCGAAAGCTAACATCGAACATTTTCACCCAAGTGGTGCCAGTGCAAAGTGTTTACTGCTGAAATTGGATTGATTAGTCTTGGGCTTTTAATGCCGATAACATGTTTTTTGGTGGCAAAATGTAAACTTGGAAAAAAAAGATTTAGAAGGGGGTGATGCAAGAAAACAGACCCCCGGTAGCCTACACATCATGCTAAAGAACTTATTCACGGCCACCCTACTGCGGTAAAATAACCAGTCTTTCCATATTTTATTTGTTTATATATTTGTTTATTTTAACAGGTCGCCCTGCACCCGTTTTTCTGTCCAATCATCCCGACTGGGCTCCAACATTAAAGTTGGGTCCCAAGTTACAACATCTATGTCTCAGCCCAGTCGGTGCCAAGATATGAACGTGCACAGGAGAGACAAGCAAAGAAAAGACGACTCGAAGTGGCAGAGATTGTTGCAGTTATGCAGCCAGATGGCTCCAGTAACCTGTACCCTCAAGTACTGCTGACATCATTGACTCTGGTATGCCACTCAGAATTCATTACATGATATATTGTATGCATGAGTGAATGTATGTGTTTGTTTGTGTGTGTACACGCACTTTATATTTTAGAGACATTTGGAAGTGTTTATAGAAATAAGTATTTGCCTGTAGCAATGTTCATATATTAAAAAATGCAACAAAATGTGTACATTTCTTTTACACTGACAAAAAAACTATACTACTTTACTATATTAAACCTATTACTGGTACCGGATTTTTTTGTGATTTTTTATTTATTTTTTTCTTTAGGGATCTCATGCCACACCGACTTGATTGCCAATGACATGATGGAAACGAAGGCGAGCATCAAAGCATTGGAGGAGGACAACATGCGACTGTTTGTTTGGCGCTAATAAAGGCAGCGATTATACAAATTCTATTGTTGGGTTTGTTTACAAAGCTATACATAATACAAATGACAGGATTTGACTCAATGTGCAATATGGTCCCTCTTAAAGTAATGGCATAAATCTCTATTATTTCTAAAAGCACAAAAAATGAAGTGAATAATGATTAGATGTAGTAATTTCAGGGATAAAATTGAACTGTTAATTAATGTAGTTTATTTTAGCACAGGTGCCTACCATCCTGAGATGACGGTATGATGTAATGTTGATGGGGTACGCAATGACTTTCATTATACTATGTACAGAGGAAAAAGTTGCTCTCTTTTAAATTTGTTTAATGTAAGACAAGTACCAGTACGGTGTTACAGTTTTCCCAATAATCCTTGTTTCACACTTGTCACAAAACCACTGTCCTTTTGGCAGTCTAGATTGGCACACTTCAAGTGATATCATTTGATTTTACAATCTGCTGCAGCACAAAAAACTACTTTATTCCGCATCTTTGAAGTACATGAGCAAGTGGTAGGTGACAGCGGCTGAGCAGGAACACTGGAAGTCCACTGCTGATCTAGTAAATGCTCTCCCGAGCAGTTCAGGTAAGGAGGGGATTTTGGGGAAAAAAAACTCTGGCTTTTCCAGCTGGCCAAAACGAGCGATCTGGGTGGACTCGCTCAAATCACACTTTGTCCACACCACAAAGTCGCAGAAGTCCCGTCCAGTTAAACTCATCTGTGCCTGAATCTGAAAATATTACAAACATTGTAATGAAAATATGAAACATAGAATTAAATAAGAAACTACAAAAAGTAAAGCCATACATACCTGGTAATAATATTGGTGTTGTCGTGACAAGTGATGGGAATTGTTGCCATCTGGCACCAGACAGAAATTGGGTGTTGTGACAGCCTCCTTAACCGTGAGATCATAAGAAAAGCTGTCAGTATGCTCAGTAGTTACCATGAACACGTTTTATTGTACTGGAAACTGAAACTAAAAATACGTCCTCTGAGAGTGGTTAACCTTAACCATTTAGAATAAGTTGATTAAGTAACATGTAACTAGTGAAAGGGTAGCATTAAATTTAATTAAGCCACGGGGAGGCTGTGCAGTTACTTTTTATTCTTATACGCTCTGCCATATTTGCCTGTTATAAAATGATTAGAAAAACCACATCAGGTAAACCCAGCTGTGCATGTAAACACAATGATAACAGGAAGCCTGAGAACAAATCAACATTTTTGTGTGCAGAATTACCAACACCATGTGGTTTACTTACGTGCAACAGCAACCGTTTCTTCTGATGCGATGTTAAAGTTTACACTCTGTATCCACCCGCTTACAAAATAATTGTAAGCCTCCAGGGATTTGTTGGCGTGTTATGGAGCATGTTGTCAACACGAGGTAGGGAAAGATGTCCAGAGATGTCACATTTGGCCAGCAAGCTTTCTCCGTCAAAAAAAAAAATCACCCTTGGTCAGGACGTAATTAGGATCAATCCCACCACTCAGAGACACCTTCTGCCTGTATCGTTGTTTTTGATCTTCCGCTAAATCGTGAAAATACTGCGAAAATTACATCAGGTTGATAAGCTCTACCGTGTAACTCGCGAGTGTACCTTGTGAACCGGCGGACACCCAATATGGTGCCCGAAGGAAAAACTCCCATGATGCATTACGATGTGCAAGCGACCTATATCCATCCATCTATCTGTTTTCTTGACCGTTTATTCCTCACAAGGGTCGCAGGGAGTACTGGAGCCTATCTCAGTTGGCTTTGGGCAGTACGCGGGGGACACCCTGAACTGGTTGCCAACCAATTTAAGGGCACACAGAGACGAACACACACTCACACACACAAGCACATCTAGGGACAATTCAGAGCGCCCAATTAACCTGCCATGCGTGTCTTTGGAATGTGGGAGGAGACCAGAGTACCCGGAGGAGACCCACGCAGGTACGGGTCGAACATGCAAACGCCACCCAGGAAGGCCGAAGCCTGGACTCGA